>NW_018408868.1:102043-133112 GCF_002113885.1 Mizuhopecten yessoensis
GGTAGTGACACAATGTAACAGTGTTGTGCCGGTAGTGACACAATGTAACAGTGTTGTGCCGGTAGTGACACATTGTAACAGTGTTATGCCGGTTGTGACACATTGTAACAGTGTTCTGCCGGTAGTGACACATTATAACAGTTTTGTGCAGGTAGTGACACAATGTAACAGTGTTGTGCCGGTAGTGACACAATGTAACAGTGTTGTTCCGGTAGTGATACATTATAACAGTTTTTTGCAGGTAGTGACACAATGTCACAGTGTAACAGTGTTCTGCCCGTAGTGACACATTATAAAAGTTTTGTTCCGGTAGTGACACATTATTAGTGACACATTGTAACAGAGTTGTGCCGGTAGTGATACGTTATAACAGTGTTGTTCCGGTAGTGACACATTGTAACAGTGTAGTTCTGGTAGTGATACATTGTAACAGTGTTGTTCCGGTGGTGATACATTGTAGCAGTGTTGTTCTGGTAGTGATACATTGTAACAGTGTTGTTCCGGTAGTGACACATTGTAACAGTGTTGTTCTGGTATTGATACATTGTATCAGAGTTGTGCCGGTAGTGATACATTAAAACAGTGTTGTTCTGGTAGTGACACATTGTAACAGTGTAGTTCTGGTAGTGACACATTATAAAAGTGTTGTTCCGGTAGCGACACATTGTAACAGTGTTATGCCGTTGTGACACATTGTAACAGTGGAGGTCTGGTAGTGATACATTGTACCAGTGTTGTTCCGGTAGTGACACACTGTAACAGTGTAGTTCTGGTAGTGACACATTATAAAAGTGTTGTTCCGGTAGTGACACACTGTAACAGTGTAGTTCTGGTAGTGATGCATTGTAACAGTGTTGTTCCGGTAGTGATACATTATAACAGTTTTTTGCCGGTAGTGACACAATGAAACAGTGTTGTGCCGGTAGTGACACATTGTAACAGTGTTGTGCCGGTAGTGACACATTGTAACAGTGTTGTGCCGGTAGTGACACATTGTAACAGTGTTGTGCCGGTAGTGACACATTGTAACAGTGTTGTGCCGGTAGTGACACATTGTAACAGTGTTGTGCCGGTAGTGACACATTGTAACAGTGTTGTGCCGGTAGTGACACATTGTAACAGTGTTGTGCCGGTAGTGACACATTGTAACAGTGTTGTGCCGGTAGTGACACATTGTAACAGTGTTGTGCCGGTAGTGACACATTGTAACAGTGTTGTGCCGGTAGTGATACATTGTAACAGTGTTGTGCCGGTAGTGATACATTGTAACAGTGTTGTTCCGGTAGTGATACATTATAACAGTTTTGTGCCGGTAGTGACACAATGTAACAGTGTTGTGCCGGTAGTGATACATTATAACAGTGTTGTTCAGGTAGTGACACATTATAACAGTGTTGTTCCGGTAGTGATACATTATAACAGTGTTGTTCTGGTAGTGATACATTGTAACAGTGTTGTTCTGGTAGTGATACATTGTAACAGTGTTGTTTCGGTAGTGATACATTGTAACAGTGCTGTTTCGGTAGTGATACATTGTAACAGTGTTGTTTCGGTAGTGACACATTGTAACAGTGTGCGCAGTTGATTTTTTTCTCGCCAAAAATTAACTTCCCAAACTCACGATTCATGTGTTACTGCGTTAAACACATTATATTTGTGTAAATGACTTTAAGTACGCGCAACAGCCAAGAACATATGAAGACGTTAAGTAATATGAATATAGTTGTAGCTTTGTCAAGGTAATTTAACGGACTGTAACACAAACATGTATACTTATTTTGCGTTTATAATACATCATTAAGATTAACGATATAGTGAATTGTTTGTACAGGACCTGCGAACACAAATCGATTGTTAACAGTCTCCGAACAGGCGGTTGACATCTTTGAATTCTATACAGAAAATGTATATAATTAGAAAATGTTTTAGAGGATATGACGAAGTTTTACCTTAATGTTTCGAACTGAAAATGTCGGATATGAATACTGTTTGGCAAAATAACTAGAAACATGACCAAATTTATGTTTGACGTTATAGGCTCAAACACCAGTAACGAGTGATAAATCCACAACAAAATTGGAACCTCTCTGTTACTTTGAAGTGTATATATGTAAAAAAAGAACAACACCATAACAAACCATGGAACATTCAAAAATGGTGTCAGAGTTTAATATTGTAGAAGATGATACATGTGTCTCTACATCCGATACAGGATCTACTGGTGTTAATATCCGTCTACTGGCGTTAGTCTCCGTCGATATAATAACCAAAATATATATCTCATGTATTGTCGTCCTTGACTGTGAATCACTTTTCGAAATAGCTTGATCTAGTCAGGTAACATAGATTAAAATAAAACATATTCAGATTTTTTCCCATTTATTGAATTTGCAAAAGACGATTTTACAAAGATTTTAATTGTTTTAATATGCCATCCTTTTAACTTATTTTTGTAATCGTCTGAGTGGGGAACGATAGCGCCATTGTAAATCGTTCGTTAAAAAAAGTATAGGCTAACCAATATTAAAATAGTGGTCTAAGTTCCATACCAACGGCATCTCCGGTATCACCTTCCATCGCCTATGGTATTGTTCACCAATTACAAAAGATGTGAGAAATATAATTAGAAATTAATTTGCCATTTAGATTAAGACCCGACAACTTTGAAATGGGGGTCCAACGATTCATCTGATCTATAAATCGAAATGTTCTAGATTATCAATTTTTATCAACTCTTTGTTAGAAATACTTCCAAATATGAAACGGCATTAACAAATGTCATCCTATTGTGAAAAAGACAAATGCTGCAACGCAGTATGGACGAAATATAGAATATGTACTTGAAAGAGCATTAAGTAAGCAAATGATTCCTGCTGGTCTGAATCACATTTAATGTCCGTAATTTTTCTATCCGAAAATTGTCTGTATGTGTCATTGCACTCTACCGTTGGTATGCCACTTCACACTCACGGGTGGTATTCCCAAAGTACAAATGTTCAAACGGCAATGTATGCAAAAAATAAATCATGGGATATAGTTTCATTAGAAAAGAATGAAATAACACTCTGCTACATATAAATAAACCACTGTAATACAATTTATATCACCAGACTTGATAATAGCAATATACTGACAACTTTTTGTGATCGCCGACTTATGAATCATACATATGATAGGTTAACGGCATACTTCACGGATTCAACATCAAACCAGGTATATACAGATATAACACTGCACGTGTCCCTTTGAGAGACTTGGTGGGCAGGAAAAGATTTTTCTNGGGGGGGGATTGCTGAGATTCATAGTACTTGACACTGCTCGTGCACTGCTCGTGCACTGCTCCAGTACAGAGGATACCCTTCCTCGTCTCACATGTCAGAATGAAACTGTATTCTCCATGATATGTATACTATTTTAACAAAAAAGCAAAATATAATACAGGTCTGACACAATAGCTACATTATTTTGAAATTTATCAGATTAAAGGGCTGTTGACTTGGTGATGGTTCCAAAGTCCCATACCGAATGTTCCAAAGCCCCATACCGAATGTTCTAAAGTCCCATACCGAATGTTCTAAAGTCCCATACCAAATGTTCAGTCCCATACCGAATGTTCCAAAGTCCCATACCGAATGTTCCAAAGTCCCATACCTAATGTTCTAAAGTCCCATACCGAATGTTCCAAAGTTACATCTGTATCCATACGAAGGTAAGAACAGAAAAAACACCATGGAATCAAGTTTTGAATTAATGTTGATTTAGACAGAATTAATAGATACTTTCAAAGGGGGACTGTAATGTTGATAGGCAAATGAAAAGACAAAGACTGATGTAATAATATAAACTCATATTGAAGATGTTGTGGCGTATTGTTACCAACATGCTAATTTGGGTATCACCAACCAGCAATTACTAGTCACCAGAAAGCAGTGACCAGTCACATATGTATCAACATTGTTGTATTGCATTGAATGAATTCGTTATATCCTCTTTAATACATGCTTGAACAGTTATCGAACAGTAAGGAAAGCATACATTAACACAATTATACCGCCTTTATCTTCATAAGCCTCAATTCATTATCGGCCATTCTGCTATAATTGAGTGTAGCAAACATATAATATAATTCTCGGAGTTTGATGGAACAGAATAAGCCGAAAATTGTTTTCCCTTCAGTGTCATACCTTCTAATAGAGGGCGTTGAAGTCGGGTATCGCACGTGCTGGGTGTGCGGTATGTGACTGTCGGGTCATTCAGCAATAGTCACACCGACAGTACACATTTGATTTGTAAATACTGTCGGCGTGTATGCGCTCCATACAATGAATACTTGAATTATTATTTTGGTGATGTTTTGATTTATGTCAGAGGGTGTGTTATTGGAGAGAAACAAGGTTTACGTTACAGTTTGATAAAACATGGGGGCGTGGACCGTCTTATGTTTGTCATGCGAATGTGAACCAGCCCCTTACAGTTGACCGACGACTTTTTAATTGATCATCAATCAAAGTTACAGTTTGTTTACAACATGTGAATGTATATCTTTGATATGGTAATTAATTTGAAATTAATCAGTACTCTTCTACATTTCATCATCGATGAGTCCTTAAGGACGAAACAGCTTTATGATGCAGCGTTATTCATTGGTCCTCTATATCTATTACCACTTTTTTGAGGTGCAACGATTTGTGTGTGATAAGTTCACCGCTTTGAATTCAACTACATCATGGTATAAAAACGTAGTAAAGATAAATAAGATATTACCGATTAAAACACATGACATGGTGATGAATATTTAGTGCGCTGAGGACAAGACAAAACGGGAGACTATCTTCAACAAAAGACTAATGATAACCCACCTGTAAGGTTAATGAAAGGTCTAGGGGAGCAGCTTATGAGATATATTTGTGGAATGTATCAAAACGATTTGAGGTCGAATATGATAATACAGACTGAAAACCAGTGTTTTGACCAAACATTCACATTTGACATTATCGAGTACTCTTATTATAAGATAGGAAGGAAGTATACGCTCTCTGTCATATCCCTTTTCATCTACTTCCTGTGTCTTTGTATGATTATTTTTGTAATTATTCTTTAAAATGTTGTTTAAACTAATGTCATGGCAATATATATGATGAATAAACCTAGGAACATTTACATGATAAACCTCACTATCTGACCATTAAGTTGATTAACCCGTGAACACTTGCATGTTCATCCTTCTACACCTGCACGTGCAGTTCACAATAGATTGATCAGAGGCAGCTGTTCTTTACAACTTAAACATTCGTTCAGGTAACTGATTCAAATAGGGTTTATTATTATACAGCGTTTTAAATGCTCAATTCACTTAGCTTTGGGAAACTTGCCATTGACCATCTCTGCGACTCCAGTCTTGTTGTCTGCGCGTTTCTTTTGACTTTTCACCTGCTTCGTTCATCCTGTTGACGAGCTTTTTGATTCATCTAAGCTGGAAACCTGGGCATAATTACATTTTTCATCACAATTTCTTCGAAGATGCTTCTTTGTATTTTGAGTATTATGTTCCAACTTTCTGCCAAACAATTTCACAAAATCAAGGCCCGACCTCATCTAGGCCCGCTTTTCATGTTTTCATTTATAAAATGCATTGCTCATATAGGTAGAGTAGACCATTCAAAGTCACAACCTGATAAGACAAATACATTGCCAAGGTTTTCTCGGTTTCCTTTGATTTTATCTTTGGATTCCGTATGTATAAGTATACTGGTATCGGTTTAACATGCTCATCACAGCACACATCACGAATAAACGTCTGGTGAACTATGATAAGTATATTACAAAGATGGGTATCGGGCTATTCCAAGCTGACAACATGCGTTTTGATAGGAAGCAGAGCATTTTCCGGAACGTTCAACGACTTGTTGAAGCTAGTTACCACGTCAGCGAAATGATTAAACTGCTCTAACAGAACAAGTGATATTGATAAATGCAATGTACCTTTTTATCCTTCAGCCAATGCCCGCGATTCATGTCGTTTTCACTTAAGCATTTTTGATTAAGCAAAAACATCAGATATATTACATGAACTAAATCTTAAGTACAACCGAAAGACGTACAAACTTGCTAATAGATTTATCAAAAATTGTATCGACAGTTATTTGTTATCAGTCATGATACATGTCTCAAAATGGGTTCAGACATGTTTCTTTTAAAGGAACCAATACGTGTAGTCAGGATACCTGCATATAAGTATGCAGCATTCTAAACTCTACATACACGAGATGATAAGACATGAATGCTATAAATAATCATTTCTGATATAACTGTAGTAATACACGAGGAAAGTCAAAACAAAATTCAAATGCATCGCAACACTTAAAATTGACATGTATGTGTAAACATGCTCATTGAAAATTATGCTGTTGACTTATTGACTTATTGATTTTATTGCTGATAAAATATCAGCGTATTTCACACGAATGTGAAGATCAATAACATATAAAATGTTCTTAAAAGGATATAATGTCTTAATTGACGAAGTCAGATACATATGCCTTTTCCTGTTGTCATAGTGAGAGCTGTTTTATTAAATACTACATTGCTAGTAGTGGTTATACAGGATGACATGGTTTACAGTGTGACGTTCTAGTCCAGATGATTCCTTTTTCCGACTGTATCCAGTTCGTTAGTGTTGGTTGGTGACTGCTAAATGCTGAGCTTGTCCTTCTTCCTCCTCAATGTAGGATAAAGACTGGTACACAAAATACAAAGTATGAAAGAAGCATCAATAACATTTCTGGATAATATATCATTATCAAAATATCTCATTTTATAATATATCATTATCAAAATATCTCAAATTATAATATATCATTATCAAAATATCTCAAATATCATTATCAAAATATCTCAAATTATTAAACCACTACTGTGTCCCTTTAAGATGTGTGCATTCTAGTCTAAAATTGCCCAAAACTCTTTAGATGGTTGATTACAAAAGCGTTTGGATTTTTTTTTTTATATTGTACGGATATAGTGTGTATGCTGTGGAAGCCTAAAACCAATACATATATGTCACTCGAGGCATAAGCCACTACAGCGCATTCCACAGCTAGTACACATGTGAGATATACAGTCCTGTTAAATGTTCCAAAGGAGATTATTTTGCAATTTCGAAACTCTCATACTTTGTCGAGTCAGAGGTGATAGAATTTGAAATATTCCATACAACATGTATGAGAACTACTTCTGATAAGATCAAGTGTTAAAATAATTCTTGATGAAAGACTTTAATAGAAAGTTGATCAGTTTAGTCCCGCAAGTCTCTGTTGATGACATTCTCAGGAAAATATTACAGCTGTATGTGCCGTAGTCTGAAATGGTAAACATATTATTCACTTTACTGCAATCCGACCACGACCCCAAGCAGATAAATTCATATCCGGAGCAGTGAGATGTCAATGGCCTCCGTCTATAACGGCATGGACGCGCCAGTGTCAGAACGTGCGCGGACAGGTTTAAGTAAAACATATCGTTTCTAATTTCAGAACCGTAATTGGTGTGTAGTCGATACAAGTAGCTGTCACACTTGGCACTTGTATTTCAGTCTTGATATTAAACGTCTGTAACATCCGAACGCTTTAGATCCGGAAAGAACGAAAACCTATGTGTACGTGCAACGTCATTTATACAAAGCTCTTAAATTATCAGTAATCGAAATATTCCTGGTTCGAATCGTACCAATGGTAGACATGTTTTGATCTGGTGGTGATTGAAATCATCTGTTATTAATTCTGTTTATTCCAATCAACGTGAGACTTTTATTAACAGAGGTCATGCTATGTTTATTTCTAACAAGTAAACAAAACATGGTGTCTACGAAAACATGTATTTAACCAATAGTTCGTAAAAGAATTATGAATTTAGCGTCCAATATTCTTTTTCGCTCTCTCATCTTTCTTCTGTTATTTAATATTTAAATAAAATGTTCATACTTCTCATCCACATGGGTGTCGAAATTACTTTAAACTATTTTCAACCAGACTTAACTTCAAAATTGATTGCACCGACGAAAATTCTTCTGATATAGATGCCAATGTAACTCGATGGTAGAGTGCTGCACGTACTTTCATTCCGTTTCCCCGCCTTCATCATTCTCCGCGAATTCGCTCTTAACTTTCAGTACGTGATGCTTAAAATATTCACTTTAATCGGACCGCTTTTCATAAAACAGTTATCTGACTCTTCAGAATTTTTGATGTAATTTTGAAATGGTTATTTATATATATTACATTTATCAAATAGAACAGGAATTTATTCTGAAGGTACCTACATACCAGTATGAATCACGCCATCAACAAGTGTGTCAATATGGCTGGCTGACTGCGTCACTGAGACACATCATTCCGCTAAAACACCGACTAGATTAATCATTATTAAGAGATCCCAAAAATTACTACGCTAATGAAATCCCATATTTTAAAGGCCACATTCAAAATGGTTGAAATCGTAAATAAGAAAACCACTTTTGGCGATAAACTCGTTATTTTATGATTTTCAAGATATCTGATTGACTCAATACCATAATTATACAGAGGCTGCAGACATCAGGCGAGCCATAAATAATGATATGTATCCTGTCTTGTTTACATCCACGTTGCCATGGTAACAAAAGTTGTAGTAATTATAACAAACTGAGATTTCCGACAAATATAACCCATTTTAAAATGAAATATAATAATGACAAAATGTATTGGAATGGGCAATAAAAACTCGCTTTGTAATGGGGCAATCTGTATATAGATGCATTCTTATAGGTACACATTTAGCTTTCCGAATGTTTAAAGATCTGCGTGATCGGCATATGTTTTGTTATTCAAAGGCAGAACTAAGTCGATATGACCTAGCAGGTACTTTGCTACTAGTCCTAATGAGAACTGTGGTAAATTCAGCCTCGTAGGAAACCAACATGAAGTGGACCAAGGAAAGGGCACAATTTGTCTCCATTGATATTCCAGTAGTTTGCTGGAAAATATCTTTATAAAGCTTCTAAAACAAAGGATTTGTGAAATAAAGTATACATGGTCAGATCCTTCCGTCCATTTCTATAAGAGTAATATATAAATTTCCTCACATAAGAAATGGGCAGATAAACGATGTAATGTCTGAGTATTGGAGAGGTTGGTCTGTTATATGGGTGACGTAGAGCATAATGCTTGACTTACTTGTAACTTTTTTTAGCTTAAACATTTAGAAAATGCTGAGGCAAAATCAATGGGTGGTTGGAGGTCGGTTATTGTAAAAGACTATGCAGTCTCCAAAACGTCTTACGTTTTACCAACTCCATATAATATACATAATAATGACACTCCGGTAACATAAGAGACAAAGGTAAATTATCCAGGTCGCTTGTTTTTATCGCAGTCCAAACAATTACACTGGTTACACCAATGAAGTACGTTGTTTCAAAAGCAGTTTTGATTAACTACTCTTTCAGTCAAATGTATCGCTCTTTTCACTCCCCTTTGCAGATGGTCTCATTTTGAAAATTCGTCATTTTATACTTACGTCGAGAGACAACATCTGGAGTTGTTTGAAAAAAAATGTGTTTGTCTTTTACTGCATATTTAGCAATGTCATCAATATAAAATTTAATAGTATTTGAAATGTTATTCAAATATGTCACCAGACAGGATATTCATGATCGAATATAATGCTTATTTACGATGACGGTCGAACTTTCTGCCATGCGCATTACAAGTATTAGATGTTCATAGACAATTTCCGGCAAGACAAAATGTTGACACGTCTCAGAATAAGTATAGCAGATTTTATAGACGGGGATGGGATTGCTGCGCCGTAGGGATGTAATAACCGTATAGTTTCTGTAGTAAATTTGTCAAGTCCAGGATACAGTCGTACAAATGTGATGTGTTTGTTCACTCCTCAAATGGGACGTAATCAAAGTCGTATACATCAATATTACAACTGACAACAGTCAGACCAAATACAGTGTTACGTTTGTAGACCTTATAGGCACTTTGACTGCAGGAATCATGAATGTCAAGCATGTTTTAACTACATTGTATTCTGACGTTCTTTTTATAACGAACATCATTAACATCCTACAAAACAAGTCCGTGTAAAATAGCACGCCATCGTACTCCACATACAAAATATCTCTATCATTTCTTACATTTATTTCATACACTTTCCTACCAAACATTTCCATTACAAGAAGCCCTACAGAATTTGACTTGGAATAACCAGTCCTCCGTCGGCAAGGTCTTGTTCTACAGCTTCATACACCTATAGTGTTAAGAAGGAATCATGGTGACTGACAAGTTCAATGTTATCCATTGAGTGACGCTACGAGAGCTTTATATTAAGCTGTATAATAAACGTGACGATTTCGAACTGTCCACGTTTGGTAGTAAACATATCTATTACCCCTATCTATGGTGTTCCCATGTCGCTGTTGATTCAATATTCACTGGCTAGCTCAGAAATCATGATTTCTGTGATAGATTGTCAAATGTTACAGCACATGGTTACCAAAGGTGAAGGTTGATTAAGACTGCGGGAAGATGTTTGTTCGCCATCATGATCTCATTTGAAAACATTCTATTTTCGTATTCGATGTAAATAACGACGTTTGTGTTTATAAGTAAATCATAAGACATTAATTAATGCTTAATAGTGTTTTTGTTTCTACCCTGTTTCTCTGTATGAGGACGTGGCATTACTGGGACGGTGTCGGTGGTGGCCCCTTTCCCCCTTGTACGTTTGCATTGACGTCCGTGTAAATATCTCCTTTGTTCACAATGTGTCCCTTTTCAACGATTTCGAGTTCAATTTTATTATATCTTAATTAAACTTTTCGGTTTGTCTATGAAAGGAACTTTGGTACAAAACTAACCACGGCGTAAGCTTGAAGATTTAAGGTATTATTATTGCATTATAACGTCATTCCATTGCTACATTAAACAGTTTATGCATTGAATTGATTTGCTGATGAGCAAAATATTCACGGCTTACAAAAGAACTTGAGTCTGAACAACACGGTGTTAGAGTAACGGTGAACAAAACGTTAAACAGATATTCTTGAGAGGTGTTTATTCTATATTACCGACACTTGAGATGGGCTGAACAACATATATGTCCAAATAAAAATGCTCAAATTAAACAATCATGCACTGGCATCGGGGATATGGTTTCGGAGAGGCTTAGTATTGCCTCATTGAGAAGTTACCCTTTAAAATCTGAAATTAAAACAGACTTATGTTATTTAATTAAAGAGAGTGTTAACTAGTGCATTTGTAAAATAACACTTAAATGTCGAGAGAGAAAAAAAGGCCGGATTTATTAGATAAGTAATTAAACTCTGTTATATAGACTTGTCTATTCTATTTGGCATTGTTCCTTTGTACACATCAGCTGTGCTCTTGACAGTGATTGCGCGGACATTGTAAATAAACAGATCTGTTCATACTTAGACTCTGTATTACATCTTTGTTCCATCAGACTGGGAAATGGTCACTTCTGATGCGGATACGTGTTTTGATTGAAATGCACCTATTGGTACCGCACGTGCTGAGGTACGAACAAGGAACCGTGCGTCGTTTATGTAAACCACGTCCCGCGATTACCAGGTAATTACCAAGACAAATTGAAACACGAGAGTTGTCTGTAGCGTTCGTAACTCGCTAATGTCTGCAGCACGAGCAATCTTACCCGCCATTAATAGACCCGAGGGAATGTATACGGTTCATGTTTATATCATATTAATAGTTATCTCTTAACTAATGGGTTATTTTGGGTTATTTTTTATCACCGTAGGCTACAGTTATAGCATCTCTTTTTATATAGGTATGCATCACATTTGTACTTAATTGTATTCTTTGATTGGTCTATGTCAGTGAGTGTGATGGGAAACTGCATCATTTAGGACAATTTTGCGTTTTTTATACATATTGCCAATCATAGCCTTTTCAAATGCACGTTGTGCCTAAATTCAATGGGCATACTAGATATATATACTAGATGTATAATAATGATAGTGAAACACTTTGATTTTGGAGGTGACATTGCCTCTGCCTATATACTGAACAACTAAATTGCAAAATATCTTCACAGACATTTTTTTTTAAGAACTGCCGTCTTATTCAACAAAGCTACTTTTTGAATTATTAACCATCGTAATATCCGCATTAAAAGACGTTATAATTCCTATACATTGACATTTTATAGTAAACGATATTCATCCTCTATACCTCTGCTTGTGCAGGATGAACATATTCCATGATTTCTCTCCGTTTTTGTTATTTGAACAAAATTTAGTATTCACCTTGGACTACGAATTGGTTTCGCTATATATCTATGTGAAAAAGGAAATGAAACAAAACAAAACTAAAGATGTAATATTTATACCTCATTATATTGCAACAAACACATGATAGTCAATGTACTGCTTTTTGAGCTTTTGAATGAATTTGAACCGTAGATTCAGTCTCTCAGCAAAGTTGAATAGCTTCTGTCATTTATAAACAATAATAAACCGTATACACGGGCTTAATGTTTCACGACTTTTAACCCAAACATAAGAAAATTATATTTACAGGGATTATGATTCCGCGATCTCGACATTTGCAGGAACTACATGTCGACATTTTGTTTATGAAGTTTATTATAGCGGCTGATTTGAACGCTTGTCATTTTTGACCTGCAAAATCGCGAAACTATTATCCCCGTGGGCCGGAGATCGAGAAAAGAATACACCAGCTATACCACACGGCATGTATCGTAGGAGGCGACTAATGAGTGAACCCCCTGCAGAATTAGGGATTTGCGTTTGTAACCTCTATAAGGGGACACAAACGCGCCCATTGCACCCGTTACAATATTTAGAATATTTCTATTTCTTTCTACTTCTAGCTATCTTTTGTTTCCTAGTGCCATGCTTAGCAATATCTCACTTTTGGTATTAATGTTGAACGTTTGCCCAGGTGAGGGAGACAATACCAAAGTCCTTAACATGGTAGTTGTAATACCCTGCTTAACGTTCAGCATTTGGGGGAATGTCAACAGCTGGTTCACCCATTGCCAGTATAATGAGACCGGGCAGAATGCTGTACTGGGTGCCTTCAGCATGGTATTTCAGTGAGATAGCACTATAAAGTCGGCATCAGATCCGCGCTTTCACAAGGAGGCAAACACACCAACATGCCCTGTCTCCGGCACACATGCACGCTTACACAATACACATGGAGACACGTCCTTAAATAACCTTAGCTGTTAATAGGTCGTTAAACAAAATAAAACCAAACCAAACCGCGGAAATATCATGCTGTCTAGTAAACTATGTGTGTGGTTCCCTTATTAAAACTGATAAAAGTAATAAGTTGTTCGTGTCATTATTTCCCTACTTCTTAAAAACAGAGACTATAGTTACGTAACAACCATGATGTATTGTGATATCTAGACATAAAATACTATTAAATCATACAACAATACAGGGCAAAAATATATCTCTATCCTAAATAAATAACTCGTTACTGAGTAAAGTATAGCCTCGTGGTTTTGATCTGCTTTAACACAAATTGTCACGTATGCCTAGCGTGACGTGACATCCAAGGTCTCCAGCACACGAGATTCCATCGCTCTCAGTCGGTAAACATAAAACTCACCTCCGTGCCGTCGTCGGTACCACCGAATCTAATATCAGCGATACAATGATTTTCTCACCTGATTGAGATATGTTTCACAACTCTTTGGTCATTACTTTTATAAGTCTTTTACACAGTATCATCATCTTACATCCAACCGCAACGCTTTAAATGGGATAATTAACTAGTTAATAATTCACACTGCTTCCCTTTTCAAAGTTGTCTTTATCGGAGGAATCTTAAAAATGGTAATTGGATTATGTTATATGTCTGATGAAATCTTGTGAAGCATCACTTTTCAAATGTTAATAAATAGTTTTGCAGCAATACTAACATAAACAACTGTTTTTATTGGAAGTCGCAGACAAGAGTAACATTGAAATCTAATTAAATTAAACAAAAAGCAATCAGGTTCATTTTGTTGGAAAGTGTGATAGGGTATTTATTTGGGATTGAAAACTATTCTTTTCCAAATTTGACAATATTAATATATATTTTTCTAATCTGTCCTATAAATTCTAAATGTTACAGCATGCAGCAAAACCTTGTACAATACCAAACTTAACAATCAAGCGACTAAATGAGAATCTGTTTATGGTCGACATATAGTCACTTACTGAGTACCTCTATACTGTTGACGACATTTTACCCTGTTTGAATGTGGTATTTTAAATGCTGGTCTCTATTATAAACAATAATGACTAAATCCAAATTCGCGGGAGGGCGGTCGCTTGCAGTCTTCAAACAACTCTACACGTCACTTGTGGAACCTGTTCTATTCTACGGAACCTGTTCTATTCTAAATACTTATTATCTGTCCAAAAACCGCGCCTGCAGATTCTGTTTATGAACAGGGAAAAATGGCTCCAATATCTCCGCGCGAGGTGACCTTGGATGGAGCTCCTGTGAAGTTTACCAAAAGGTTGAAATGTGTAGACTGTGGTTAAATTTGAAATTCACTGAAAATGATAGATTACTGAAAAAATCCACAACTGGTCTCTTACTGTCAGTCGCAGTTGGGAGGACAGAGTTATCAAACTGTCGAGAAATAATAATTTGGAACATTTACTTACACCATTAAACTCGGTAAAGCAATGTGTGAAATTAGTTAAATATCATTTTACTAGTCTGGATAATGGAGAGTGGCTTAGAAATTTACATAATGATAACGGCAATAAGTTGAGAACATACAGATTGTACAAAACTAGTAGTTACGCGGAAACGTATGCCTCGAGTATTATGGATTTCATGTATAGACAGGAGTTAGCTAAGTTTCGCAGTGGTAAGTTAAAGCTTGATACTGGTCGGTATTCTCGCCCTAAAGTACTCACAGAAGATAGACTTTGTACATTTTGTAATTTAAACTGTACTGAAGACGAATGCCATTTTCTGATTGTATGCGATTTTTATTCAGATATCAGAGCTCATCTTTTTACAGCAGCAGAACAGATTATACCAGGTTTTAACTATTTTAACATTATACAGAAACTTGGATGAGGATATTGTATCGGTGTGACAGCTTGTACTGGAATAAGGTGGTTTCCCTGTTCCCAATCTTTCCCCTTTATCTTCACTTTTCTTCCTCGTAACATTCTACGTATACCTGAATAGACATGTATATGTGGTGTGTGCATAGGTTCAGCGTATATAGCTGTAGGTTATTGTTATCAGTAAATTGCCTCAGTAAGTTTTTGAAAACTTTTCCCAATCCCAAACTTTATAAGATGGCAGTTAATTAACCTTTTATAGGTTAATTCACGTTTTAAAGGTGAACTTAGCATNCCCCCCCCGCCACACACACACAAAATTGTGCTGCCATTTTTTGTACATATGTGCTAATTATAACGCTATCCTGCTTCCATATGGAGTGATGACGGCCTTGTTTGATGACGCGATCATACTGTGAAGTGTTGGCATCTCCAGAATATAGGCGTGTTACAGCTGTCTTTATTCAGTTAGATCCAGAATGATCCTTTCCTCAACCAAAATCGGAGGCTGTTAAGTGTGAGAGAAAGCATGGCTCCTGATAGTGTCTCATTTAGAAATCGCTGAAATAGTCGACAAATTATCAGAAATATTCTAAAGTTTACACTAGAATAGTCAAGACCTCATATCAGAATTTGTCATTTTATTGAATTGTGTGCATGATACACGCCGTGCAATTTCTGTTAAAATTCCGAACATTCTATGTCATTCCTAACTAATGTTGCAAATTTTAATAATCGGTTGTACCCCATACTTGGTAATTGCGGTTCACACTAAAAGAAATTTTCTTTTCAACTTTCAGAGCATAAATTAGTTGATTAACGAGGGATGAAATGGTCCGCGTAGGTCGACCTCCTCTCTCAATGTACGTGACCGTTGGAGCGAGTGGAAGCGACCTTTGACACGAAATAGTCCCAGAGTCCAAAACAAAGACCAGGAGGTCTGTTTGATACTTGATACGTGACCACAGCACTAACATCAGGGACAACGGTGACCGTTTGGGAGAGCTTGTAATTAGTTGGACAATTTGGAGTGTAAAATATGATTTACCGGTAGAGGTTTTAAAATACAATGAATTTTAGTAAGACTGAGGCTCTTGAAAGGGAAATGTCATTAACTGCGCAGTATTTATAACACAAATTACACGCCTCTTTGTGTCACGCCTAATGGTACTGTAGATCATTGCTGCTTATACTTTACTAGCATTCACTGGTTCGCCTCCTTGCTCTTTCTTTCATAATTCCCTGTCCGGCACAGCTCAGGTCCCCTTTCCCCTACAGAAGCCCTACACACGGTGTGTGTTTATTAACCTCCTTACCCTGGAGTCAATGATGACGGATGGTATAACGACCCCAGTATTTAAAATGTCAACTGTTTACTGTATACATTACTAATTAACGTATTATAAATTGATCGATAAAAGTCAAACACATCGCAGAATCGGCTAATGGCGGCTGTCGAATAGGACTGTATGTGGCGTATACTAAGGTTCCACTACAGACGTTATCTGTAAAAATATCCGTCTTGATCTATACTTGTTTACTAACATACCATTATATATTTACATTAATGTCGATGTTTATAGTTACAGTTGGTTCTATATGTACCTTTTCCCCATTCGATGTATTTTATGTATCATCGTTTTGACCTTTAGTAACACTGACGAGACCTAAAGGACGAAATGGTCATATGGTACATTAAATGTTTTCTTTATTTGTCTTTCTGCATTGGCAGACTAAAATTTGAAAAATGCGCTTCCTTATTTTATATTACTAGCACTCTCGTTATAGAACTAAATATACTGTAGAATGATCTTGAATAAATATTTTCCGTGATTATAATTAAATCAGGTGTATGTTAGCGCCTCTGCGACTACGTGTTGGTTCAGTAGAAACAGTTGTGATGGCAATTCGTGAAAATAAAATCAGTTGTGTTATCATTTACTTGTGTGAATAAAACCTGTTGTAATTTCAAGGAGTTGTGTCAACTCAACCAGTTATGATTTCCAATCATAAGTGTCTGTATAATCGATCTGTCTATATTGTTAAAGATTTTTGTCAATAATGAGTCGTGTATCAATGACTCATTTCAATAATGAGTCGTGTATCAATGACTTTTGTCAATAATGAGTCGTGTATCAATGACTCATTTCAATAATCAACTGTGATATCAATGACTTCAGTAATCAGTTGTGATGTCAATAACTATGTTGCTTAAAGGCTTAAAACATCTTTACTGGAAACTATTTCAGCAACGTCACATATAATACCAATTACACGAGTAGATCACGTGACGCATGTCGATCGGTACTTTACTATAAAATGACTCGCATGACGAACATTTATGTCAGCATGGCGTAAACACGTCAAATCTAAAATAATAGAAAAAGTATTCAACGCGTGAAATCCATTATGTTAACACCGGTATGAGCTGACATCAGTGCCCCCCTAGTGGGCTATAAGGTGTTGCACTCGATATCAGCACCCCCTACCGGCCAAAGAGGTGCCAGTCTCGTCTGCGAACGAGATGTGAGCTATAAACATCCCATCTTGAGCATGATATTTGTAAGTGGAAGGCTGTATGTTAGACAATCTGATAACAAAACATCTATAAATTTAGTACTTGTCGACGAAGTATTCTCTGGTATGTACGATGTTTTACCGTTTATGTCGCCAAAGCCCAGGGAACCTCCATTCCTCTGTTCTCTCGTGAACAGGCTAAATATATAAGTATAACTACAAAGATCGAGAATGAAATGCATGATGTATATCGATTATTAAAGTGCATGTGACAGGAACTAACTTTCTAAAACTGTCAAAACGCCCCTGCTCTAAACGGACTTAAAAACAGACCGGAAGTAGTTAAAGCATGTTTCCATCGACAACATACGCTTAGAGTATGGGCAGTGTCCTTATCTTATGAGGGGACATAGAGAGTATGGTAGTGACAGTGCCTTCTTGATTGATTCTTTGATGTTTTTACAATCAGGATGATAATTGAAGCTCTGTCTACCAAAGAAGATGATGAGAGAGAAGGAGAGTAAGACAGTGGTTTGACATTGATAAACTCGTTATCATCATTCTCAAAACTATTCAAGACACTAACTGCGAAAAGTTATTAGAATTTTATTTAGTTACTTATTTTATTATTTATTTTATTTATTTCATGCCTCAGTCTTGAAGGATTATTGAAAAATTGATACGGACTAAGTTCTAACTTCTGTTTTATACGGAACAAATTTCTTAATAGGAATACAAATTTAATGGATGTGCTTTTCTCTGTCCTAGACGTTTACATGTCTTCCAACAAAAAGAACATGTGGTGAGTGTTTATTACATCCGTCTTATACAAAACGTCTTATCGTCTTTTTAATGAGCGATTTAGATAATTATTCAAATATATGTTTTCATTCATTAGTCTAAATATACATGTACCGCTAATCTTCACAGGTGTTCGCGCGCTCGTTACAAATAACCCAAGAGAAGTTTTAACAACTCACCTGCCAAACTTGTTAACTAACTACACCGAAAAGAAATAATTGTTTATCAGCCATAGTTAGTCTCAGTGATCAACCTCTCGTTATTACTTGTCTCTGATCCAAGGTCTTACCGCAAATTACACCTATCTGTTTGCGTTACCACCTGTCTGCCCACTCGTAAACAAGGGGCTCATAACTCGGATTATAGAAACTCACGATTTTACTGTAATGAAGAACAACAATGTCCTCGTGACATTTCTTTACAAATTGATTTTAATTGTATTTATAATAATTTTCCTGGATTTTTTTTATTGAGCACAAAGTGCTAATGTACAATGTACTTTAATGGGACGTGCAGACAAACATATTCAATCAATTAATATTGTCATTACTTTGATAGCATTAACAATCTTAAGTCACTGTCAATGTACTTCAAGCGTTTTCTGTGGTCAGACCATACACTTGTTACGCAAATAAACGGAACATTTAGCAGTAAGATCATTAGGTATGTACTGTAATCGATGTATGACGTCACCAATATATAGAGTTCATGCAAATTACCATCCGATCATAAGTCAAGGAGTTTTTTTCAATCAATCAAGATAGCGATTAGTGGCTGACCTTAAACACAAAACGATGGCCTTCAAAAGACACATGACTACCAATACATCACTCTAATAGAGAAGCTGGATGTCATCAAAATACAGAAGGAGTGAAGAAAGATGGGCGTCACCTAAAAAGGGAAGAGGATGGGCGTCACCCGAAAACGAGGGTAAGGGAGGAGGCGTGTCATCAAAATACAGAATAAGGAGTGAAGACAGATGGGTATCGCCCTAAATAATGGGGAGAGAAGAGCCGTGTCATTAAAATACAGGAGGAGAAGGAGTGTAGAGGGAGGGGCGTCACTCAAACATAGAGGGGATAGGGGATATCATCACCACAAAACATGGGAGAGGGAGGGGCGTGACTCAAACAGAGGGGGGGGGATAGGGGGATATTATCACCACATGAGGCGTCATCAATATACAGGAGCAGAAGAAGGANGGGGGGGGGTATGGGGATAGCATCACCCCATAACATTGGAGAGGGAGGGGCGTCACTCAAACATAGGGGGATAGGGAAATAGCATCACCCAAAAACATTGGAGAGGGAGGGGCGTCACTCAAACATAGGGGGTATGGGGATAGCAATACCCCATAACATTGGAGAGGGAGGGGCGTCACTAAAACATAGGGGGATAGGGGAATAGCATCACCCCAAAACATTGGAGAGGGAGGGGCGTCACTCAAACAGTGGGGGGATATAGGGGAAAGCATCATCCCATAACATTGGAGAGGGAGGGGCGTCACTCAAACATAGGGGGGATAGGGGGATAGCATCACCCCATAACATTGGAGAGGGAGGGGCGTCACATAAACATAGGGGGATAGTGGGAAAACATCATCCCAAAACATTGGAGAGGGAGGGGCGTCACTCAAACATAGGGGAGATAGAGGGATAGCATCAACTCAAAACAGGGGAGAGGGAGAAGGTGTCATCCAAAAACGAGGGAGAGGAAGGCTGTGTCACCCGCAAAAAAAGTTCCCTAAATTAAAGGTTTACTCCAGTGCTCATCAGTTGTACACTACGGGGGAGGTAAACGTTTAGATTGCGTGTGCAAAATCAATTATGAAAAAACATATTGTTATAATTGATAGACCCTGTAGTTCTTTATTACCGGACAGAGCCAAACAAATAAAACATTCTTCAGTTACGCTCTTCTGTAGATAATTAACTGCGCTTTATATAAACGATTTTTAATCTGCTGATTTCATAAGAAGCTATTATAGACATTCACGTCATTATCAGATCTGTCAATAAACAAAAGAAACCTTACCAGTGGACACTGAAACAATTTTGATCGATTTCCAACTGCTGAGATAAATATAATCAAGCAATAATATTTTCAATGTGTGCGTAAAGTACGCAGGTCCATGATAACCCCTTGTCAGTGGTATGTGAGATGTGACAAGCACGTGCTCTATCCTCCCGACAAGGTCGACCACCCAATTTACAGGTCAGAGTGATATTACTAATTGACAGGTATGGAGATGATTAAGGCCAGTTGATGGCTGGAGGGTGTTGACAATCTGATCCCGTCTGCTCACTCTGACACCTGTAACGACGTTTGTAAAATAAACATTACTTGGTACTAATTAAAACGATAACACGTGATAATGGCGCGTTAATTATTGTACGGTTCGCTACCCAAGATAACGTCACTTCGGTATGTTGGCAACCATCGATATAAACCACGAGTTATCGCCCTTCATCTCTCACTGGTTGATCCGTAATAGTCATGTGATATTATTTAGACAAATCAGGTCACGATTTCGTCATACAAAAGGTAGATATACAATATTGCGTCCTCGCTTGTTTAACATTCAGAGAGGCTCAGTGTCCAACAACTGGGCAACACTGGTTTCGCTTTTGTTGCTCAGTTGTGGTATTTGTCAGGTACAATGTTTGAAATTAATCAGTAGAAACAGTTTAAAACAAGCCTTTTTATGGTAGAGCTACCAGCATGGCAATTGAAAACTCAAATATTTTCAGTGAAAAACAAGATTTGGTGTTTAAAATTGTCCATTAAGTTTCAAGCTGTTCTGAAAAAGAGATCAATCTAATTTAACTTTGATTTTTTTTTTATTATAAAGCAAAGTTAAAAAAAAATCAATATCCGGTAAATGATCAAGACGCAGCAACACTCTCTGTGTGCTTTAGGAAGAGTATAATTATGATACAATGCTATACTGCAGCTCTCTAAAGCGAAGATTGATTGATTGATTGATAGGTTTTACGTCCGCTTCACTACCGAGTAGTTCGGTTCTCCAGCAGATAACATGTAAAATCCCACTGTCCACAAGCTTGCACCTCTAAAGTGGAAGACACGTTATTCTTCATATTTTGTTATCCATTGATAGACAACGCAGAAAACAACTTTATTTGTTATAAATATGTCCCAATATTGATGAAAATAAATATTGAATTTCACGTGAACCTCTGTCTGAAATATCAGCTGACTAATACCACCAGCATCAAACCTCCATAGAGGTCGTTCATTGAGATGATTAGGAAGTCTGCCAGTTGTGACGTTTAAATATCACGTTTCCACAACGTCTTCCGTCCTTGCTGGCTAACTGTTTTATTATAGACAAAGCTTTATTTGTTCACTGGCTAGCAGCACAGTCGGAAAGTTTACTAATTATGGTAATGGTAAGCAAATCATAAAAGAGCTGGGATAGATGATGATTCTTAAGAGCCACAAAGCCAGCAATGTATCATCAAGGTTAATCTCCTAAAAAAGGGAGCTGGGATAAATGATGATTCTTAAGAGCCACAAAGCCAACAATGTATCATCAAGGTTAATCTCCCACGGGGGTTGAGTGGTGTATACAGGGTTCCTAATGCTATGCCTGTTTCAGCGCTGTGTTGAGTGATGGCTACTCCACTGTCGTTCACGGTGGAACTGGGAAACCTTCATTTTAGGTAGTTTTAATTTAACCATATTTTATTGTACAAATTTACAAATGGATCGGACAACATTTTAGGTATCATTATGACGTCAACTTTTAACGGAAACAGCCGAGGATAACAATAAAAACATTAAATGTATCAATCTGCAGATATTGTCATGTATTAAAATGGTTCAGTTATACATGCAGTTTGTTATACGTAGTTCAAGTAATACTATCTGATTCACATACATGCTTAACACAATGTATCACCAAGCCTACGTATGATAAACATTCAAGTGACTGAGATTAAATAGAATATATTACGCCATCATCGTGTTAGTTGTGGTTATGTAACATGGTGTCAAAATCGGTCTGAATCTACGCAAATATGAGACATCAGTCTTAAGAAAACATAGGACAAAGGTTCTAGAACTATTTGTGCATCCAAAATGGAAGCGCTTGTGGGCTCAACACCGATGATGGACTGGCACAGCCAGGATATGGAATTTTCATGGAAAAGTTTCAGGCAACACGTGGATTGTATGTTCTCGGGACCGCTGTTGGTGAAAACAGAACCCGAAAAATGTGCCTACCTAATGATCTGGTCAGGAGAAAAGGGCAGAAACATGTTCACAACGTGGAACCTCACAGAGGATCAAAAGAAAGAACTTAAGTATTATTACGAACGTTTTGAACAATATGTGAAACAACGGTCAAATGTGATTTATAACAGATATAAATTCCCCAGTAAAACACAGGGTGAAAATGAAACATTTGAACAGTTCACGACGCAATTACAAATTGCAGTGAGAGATTGTAACTATGATAAGTCGGATGAAATGGTCCGTGATCGGATTGTTATCGGTGTGAGAAATTCGAAAATCAGAGAAAAACTCATTAACATTGGAAACGATCTTACACTTGTAAAAACTCTCGACATAGCAAGAACACACGAACTGTCGCATGTCCAGGCAAAGTCAATGGCCGGGGAAGATGCGAAAATAAATGCACTAGCCAAAGCCAAACAGCATCAGTTTAAAGACAGTGGTGCCGGTAAAACTTACCGTAATAAACTGAACAAATTCAAACGCCCAGTGAAAGCGAAAGAAAATACTTGTTCAAGGTGTGGATATTCATACACCGGAAGTGGTTTACCTGAAAACTGTCCAGCTTTTGGAAAAACTTGTATGAAATGCCACGGAAAAAATCACTTTGCAAAATTATGCAAAGCGAAGAAAAGTGTACATGCGATAGATGGTGAAAATACCTCTTCAGATGACGAGTTTTATGTTGGATACTTGAAGACGGAGATAAACTCTGTTGAAACTGAATGGTGTGAAAACGTTGCAGTGGAAGGTAAATCGCTGTTATTCCAGTTAGACACGGGAGCTATGTGCAACGTAATCAGTCTAAAGACGATAAAAAAGATTCATGCAGTTCACAAGCTGAAATCAGGAGCAGGGATACCTTTCCGTTCGTATTCGTGACACATCATCAAACCGAAAGGTACGCCAGCCCTTAAGTGCAAATACAAGGAAAATGTCAAGAACTTAACATTTCATGTGGTTGATCGCGACGTCAAACCAATTATTGGAGCTAAGTCGTGCAAGGAATTGGAGCTAGTTCAGCGTGTAAACACTGTGGATAAAGCTGCAAAAAGGGACAAATGTCTTCCTGCTGATCTAGAACAATTTTCTGACGTGTTTGAAGGTTTAGGATGCCTACCAGGAATACACAAAATACAAGTGGATCAGACTGTTAAACCTGTCGTTCATACTCCAAGTAAAATTCCTTTACCGATAAAAGACAAGGTAAAAGCCGAGCTCGATCGCATGGAGAAAGAAGGTGTTATTGTCCAGCAGTCTGACCCGACGCCGTTTGTGAACTCAATGGTGACTGTAGTAAAACTCAATGGGAAGATACGCGTATGTGTAGACCCACGGGATCTAAACAAAGCAATCCTTCGTGAACATTAACCCATGAAAACTGTCGAAGATGTAGTTCTGGAAATTTCGGATGCCAAGATATTTTCGAAACTTGACGCCACATCCGGGTTTTGGCAAATCTGCCTTGATGAAGAAAGTTCAAGGTTGTGTACATTTAATAGTCCATTTGGGAGATATCGATTTACCCGCCTCCCAGTCGGAATAAAGTCTACGCCGGAAGTATATCAGATGGCCATATCGGAAATGGTACAAAATATCAAGGTAAGTGATTCGATAGTGGACGATATACTGATCTGGGGAGCCAACATGGCCGAGAATGATGAAAGGCTTGCACGTGTTCTCGAACGTGTGCGCGAGTACAATCTGACACTGAGCAAGGAAAAGTGTCAATTTCGGAAGGACAGCGTAACTTACGTTGGACATGAACTCTCCAATAAAGGTGTCACACCAGACCCAGAAAAGGCACGAGCAGTACAGAAAAAATGGACCCGCCCTACAGTAAAGAGGAGCTAATGACATTCCTCGGGTTTCTGCAGTACTTGGGAAAGTTTCTTCCTAGTTTGTCGGATAAATCTGCGCCATTACGTCAACTGCTACAAAAGGACATAGCATGGCACTGGGATGAGGAACACACATCGTGTTTTGAAACACTGACTGATCTCGTTACCAAAGCAGTTGTTCTGCGTTACTATGACAAAACTAAGGAATTTGTACTTACAGTAGATGCTAGCTCAAAGGGACTGGGTGCAGCGTTAGTCCAGGAAGGACAGCCTATTGCGTTTGCCTCGAGGGCATTGACTACTTGTCAACAAAGTTATGCCAAAATAGAGAAGGAAGCATTGGCAATTGCGTTCGGTAGCACGAAATTCCATCAGTATGTTCTCGGCAGGCATGTGATCGTGGAGAGTGATCACAAACCATTGCAGACAATATTTAAAAAACCGCTCTATCAGGCTCCAACTCGCCTACAAAGGATACTGCTGACATTGTAGAAATATGACTTGGACGTCACTTACAAACCCGGAAAATTGATGTTCTTGGCGGACACATTAAGTCGTCCTTTTCTCAAAGAGTTGGACGAGAACTTGGTTCCGGATATTGCGGTTAATGAGGTACACTTGTTGTCGTACTTACCCGTGTCGCCAACACAGTTCCAAGAATTCTGCAAAGCTACAGCTGATGATATGGAATTACAGCAACTACAGAAAATGGTTATGGTAAGGTTGGCCGGAAAGGAGGGAACAAATATCATTGAGTATTAGACAATACTGGGATATTCGCGACGAGATATCATGTATAGATGGTTTGATATTTTAAGGCCACAAACTTGTTGTTCCTAGAACCCTACGACCGGAAATGTTGAAAACCATACACAGTTCGCATCTTGGAATCAGCAAATGCAACTCACGAGCCAGGGATACATTATTCTTGCCAGGCATGTCTTCTGAAGTGGAAGATATAGACTCGAAATGTTCCATCTGTGCACAGCACTCGAACCGGAATCCCAAAGAACCGCTGGTTGAAACAGAAATTCCTACTAGGCCATGGTCAATTGTGTCGGCAGACCTTTTTGAGTATAAGGGACAAAACTACCTCTTATCCGTTGACAATTGCTCGAAATGGCTAGTACTGGCGAAACTCGACAACATGAGCAGTAACAATACTATCCAGTATTTAAAGAGTCAGTGTTCCAGATATGGAATTATGGACAAATTAATTACGGACAATGGACCGCAATTCGCAAGCTCGGATTTCAAGGAATTCGAAAAACAGTATGGATTCCAACATAAAAACATCAAGCCCCCATTTTCCACAATCTAACGGTTAAGACGAACGCTGCGTACAAACGGTGAAGAATCTACTTCGCAAAGCTAATGATCCATACAAAGCCTTGTTGGAAACACAGCTATTGAGGAAATTAAACTTTCTCCGGCGCAAATGTTTCTTGGTAGACGTTTAAAGTCTGATTTGCCAACCACCGCACCCCTTCCAACTCGGGATGTCACGTGCTCAAACAGAATGATTGATTCTGATATTCTTTATGGAAATTTAACGTGTTTATTTTACGCTGTGCCAATTGAATAAGCTACAAAACGTGTTGATATTCTAACGTGCCAGTGATTAATGCGAAACACAAATAGTGTTTATCGACTGTTAAAGTACAATTTCCAAGTTCAATTTCATGTTAAGTGTTCATGATAGGACTGTCTAGGAATACAGGACTGTATAGGAGTTAGGATACAGAAGTTCATCGGACTCGGTTAAAAATAATTTACCAGTTTTATATCAGTGCTTATCACACTTACACTTCAAATAATTATCTTGATTAAATGAATAACAAATTCATGTTTTACTTAAGGGGAAGGATGTCATGTATTATAATGGTTCAGTTATGCATGCAGTTTTGTTATACGTAGTTCGGGTAATACTATCTGATTCACATACATGCTTAACACAATGTATCACCAAGCCTACGTATGTTTAACATTCAAGTGACTGAGATTAAACAGAATATATTACGCCATCATCGTGTTAGTTGTGGTTATGTAACAGATATCAGATCATTACATCGGTAGCATTTATCATTCGTTCTGTTTTACTTATCAAGCTCCAGGGTAAAAACTTATGAAGTTTCAGGTGCAAAAATATTAAGCTCACAAGTAAACTGTTCAAGCTCACAGGTAAAATTGAAGGTCTCGGGTAAAAACCTATCAAACTCCCGGGTAAAAAGTTTTCAAGTTACAAATAAATCAACACACGAGGTACCCAGCGACGGGAATTAGACCATTATATCGGTAACATTAATCATAATATATCATATAAGTGTGGAAGTTGTGTAAATAATTTAATTACGAACGATATTATGGAATAATCCTATCATATGTTAGGTGGGTTTGGTACTAGGTAGGAACGGTACAATATGAGATTTATTTCGGCGATAACTATGCGGGCTAAAACACGGACAAAGTTTGTGTGATAACACTCGACAATCTACTGATATATAGAAATAGTGCTATACACATTGTTAAACTGTTTATATAGGTAGGAGTGGAGGGAGCATACTGTAGGTCAGCGGGGTAGTTGTGTCAAACTAATATGACGTAAAATATACAAGAAACTAAAGTGTTCTTGCCCGAGACTAGTAAACTTCTGCAAGGGCTGGTGAATCAAAAAGCCTAACAGGTTCTGTAAAATAATCGTTTATCACAATATTATTTGATAGATAGATCATTAAATTAGAACATTCTTTTTGGAAAACTGTTTAAAATACAGATATATTGCATGATATTTGTCATTTTCCTTAAAGCTTCACCATATCTTTATAACATTAGTTAATTCACTTTTTATGTTTCGTGGTAGAGATGTTTCCTTAAAGAAATCTGGACTGCTAACATTGATGTAGAAGAAGCAAATAATGTATTCAACTTGATCTGTGGTCAACCAAGCGAAAATAGTGTTGGTGCCTAACTATGAAAGGTATACAAATGTCGATCGTTCACTCCTACGTGTATTTACGATCCCTACCATGCTTCAGCGTCTCTTCTTCGCATTACGCATTACATCGCAACTCGGTTTTTAATGACCCTCGACCAATATAAACAGACCTGATGCCAATACCTACTAAACACGGCTACTTTTACAGCACAATAACAAACGAACACAGTCCAGTCTGCCCAAACAGTGATCATCTACCTGGTAACGTAAACGGTTTGTCGACAGCTTCCCTGAGAAAATATAGTGTTATAAAATGGTTGCCAATGTACACATTCAAAGAAAAAATAAATTCCAAATTGATTTAAGCACGATCATTTGAGCAGGTTTTGGTATAATAGAAATATTATTGACCTGGAGAAGTATCTAAGAGTGTTTTCAAAAATCATTCCAAGTATTATCCTAATTAATTTTTCTATTTTCATTGATTTAATTTTACAACCTGTTTTATCATTCACTGTGTATAAAAGTACGTTCGAAAATGAGATGAACCGGAAACGGAACCGGAACCGGATGTTCTTTTTTTTTTTTTTTTTTTTTTTTTTTTTTTTTTTTTATTGCACAGATACGTAGGAACCAACCAGAAATCTTAAACGGTTACAAAAACGGAAACATTCAGTGATATATACTTAACTGTAGCTTGATATACCAAAAAATAACGAATGCAGCTTCCGAGCACTATCAGCTAAATGCAGAGCTTACATATATTTGCGTAACACTTAGGTTGTAACGACGGTATAGGCAAAAACATTGTCAATTTGTAAGATAGACGAGTTCAACATTTAAGACGAGACGGATAGCCACGTGCAATAGTAGACAATAATTACATACGCTATGAAACCCAAAGAAACAAACAAGATACTTTAGAAGTCCTTACGGCACAAGCTTACAAAATAGGATTGAGTTAACAAATGTAAGAAGTGTTATTACAGAACACTCATTTGATCTGTTGATTGGTTGAAACAATTACATGTAAAAAATGAACAAAAAACCCGGGATAGTTAGACATTTATTACAACATGAGATTTTAGAGCAACGTGTTTTTAAGTAGATATATATCGATAAACCTAAACCTTACTGTACTGTACTTTTATCATAACATATAAAAAGTACGTAGTCTGCCTTTATATAAGAGGAACCAACAGAAAATGAGGGCCTAGAGGAGGGTAAACGACGTGTAAATTAGATCAGTGTTTGACTGTCTAATGATAAACATCCTAAATCTTACAACACGTACCCTTAGCAATGTAGGCAAATTACTCCACGAGCGTGTCTGTTTATTATACTGAGCTCAGGTAGACTTCATTAACCGGGATATTGACATTACGGAGAAATCAGAGTGCAGTCTATAGACTAATAACCGCCGGAGTCTAGTAACCCATCGGTACAGATTAGGATACCTTATGGAGTAGAGCGTCACTATCGAAACGCCTACAGGGGATAATCCGAGCAAAGACTTTACAATCTTGATAATATTTTGTATTTTTAACTGTATGTTAAAATTGAGTTCAGTTAAATCCAAAACGCGAAGTTATTAAACAAATTATTTCAAGCCAACAGTTGAGCAAATGAGAGTCCTTGGAGTCTTGTTATTAGAATATTCGATCGAATTGGACTTCAGTCCTTCAATCCTTTTTCTTACATGTGTAGTGTATAATACATGTGTAGTGTATAATACATGTGTAGTGTATAATACATGTGTATTGTATAATACATGTGTAGTGTATAATACATGTGTAGTGTATAATACATGTGTAGTGTATAATACATGTGTAGTGTATAATACATGTGTAGTGTATAATACTTGTGTGGTGTATAATACATGTGTAGTGTATAATACATGTGTAGTGTATAATACATGTGTAGTGTGGAATACATGTGTAGTGTGGAATACATGTGTAGTGTGGAATACATACATGTGTAGTGTTTAATACATGTGTAGAATATGCTATTACCTCTACAGACAACACTTTCTTAAGGAACAAGTATATATTACGACCCCTTATAAGGTCACTGATTTCAAAAGTAAAAGTATTGATTATAGGCAACGACCGCTAATAAAAGAAGTAAGAGTAGGCTTCAACGGCTAAAGAGAAACGCTTACATCAAAAGTTACCGAAGGTTACGACCACATCAGGGGACGGTTAACTTCCGGAGAAAGCTTACTGTACAGTCGGTGAACAGGACTGTTGTATGGCAAGCCAACTTAATATTTATTCAAGGAGCAATGTCGATCCTGTATTTCAAAAAAATATATAAGATATCTTATATAGCATATGAGATATCTTATATACTATATAAGATATCTTATATCGTATATAAGATATCTCATATAGTATATAAGATATCTTATATAATTAAAGTCTCGTTACTAAATAAGATATCTTATATAGGAACGAGATTTAAAAAAAATCGAAAATGAAGTCTCCCCGTCCGGAATATCTCGAGGATCTACGTAGGGACAGTAGGCTTGTTGTAACAACACGTGTTCCTGTCGCCGCCATTATGTCTGAGCCCACTTCAAAAGTGCGGGAAATGGACTAAGACCACAATTAATTTTACTATATGTTTCATTGTAACATTTAATTTCATAACAAATTCCCAATATCCGATAGCCAACTTTCCATCCAACCTGTTCAAGAGCAACATCTTGGGAGTAAAATATCAAAATTTCAGCATAGCATGTTGGCCTTTTTTTTGAGATAATCGTCTGCATGTGTCACCAATGTCACAAATAAACTTCCGGGTCAGGGGTAGAGGTAGACACAGGCCTTTTCACACAGCACCTTGCACCAAAAAATAAATGCACTATATAAAAATTTGACACAGAAATTGTTAGATTGATATCTCCACAGTATTTTAACACCAAACTTTTACACAAACACCAAGTTCTAAGAGGCATAGTATAGTTTTTACTAAAGTACCTTTATTTCTAAGGGACTTCATTCGTGGGTACTGAACCCGGAAGCATTTAATTGTGACCTCAGTCCTATTATAGGACTTATTTTTTCTTATTTTTTTAAAGTAATTTTTTCCTGAAACTGTAAGCAATTTGGAACTTGTTGGTGAAAACCGCATAATTTTAAGACATATAAAACAGAAGTTATGATGAATTTAATAAACCCTATCATACTGTGATTTTGTGCAGAGTTTGACAGACATTTTCTACATATATTTCTAACTACAAGGGTCAGGGAAAATATCATATCTTCTGAAAGAAATATGATATTTCAATTCTGTTAAGTGATTTATGAAGTAAAATAATATCTCCACTTACTCAAATAAAGTGTTTACATTATAATCTTCAACTTAGTTTTTTTTAAGAATTTAAATTTAAAATTTTGCTTTAAAATTTTAATTCTTTCATTAAATGAATATTTAAACAGTGCCAAAACCATCATTCAGTCTCCATAACTTCACAAAATACTCTAGAGACAATAACAATTATCATAAAGATAAGTTGCACGCATGGACGCACCCACAGCCACCTGCATACACACACATAGACAGATAGCCAGTGCCAAA
>NW_018408868.1:133136-156437 GCF_002113885.1 Mizuhopecten yessoensis
GTGAAAGGGACCTATCTCTTTGATGTTAAGGCTCTCCTGTTTTCTAAATCATCATCTTTAAAGTTGATAACAAACAAACTACATAAGAATGAGTAGACAAGTGGTCAGCACCACTCTGATTTTGGATTCTCAACACAACTGACCACTGACCACCACTACTACTATTACTACTATGAAGGGAGATACTAAGAGGAGGAAAGATCATTTTCAACCTGGACATATTCCCAAGAATAAGGGCCACACACTTATGCCTGTAGAAGATCAAGCTGGACACCCAAATGACCAGACTGTATTTACCAGAAGGCTAACTACAGAGGAGTTCAAGCTGGTGACCAAACATAGTCATGATGGTCGATCGCTTATAGCCTCGGACACTGAAGACAGACCATGTCCAGTTCGGATACTTCGTCCATCAACAGTTCCTCATGAAGACTCAGACTCTGAACCGGACAATATCGAGGGAAACATAATTATTGATGTGCTCTTAATGGTAAAGATGTGGAATTCTGTATTCAGCCTCCATGCAGAAAAACACTACGAGACATGCAAAATTCCAGAGTTTGACCTTGACACCGAGAGTAAACGGGCAATGGGATGGAGTTGTTTCGTGTGGTGTGCTAAGTGCAGCTACCGGTCCCCACTGCACAAGTTCTACAGAGAAGCGGACACAAATAAGCCGGGACCAAAGCCAGCACTTGTGAACAGGTACCTACCATCAGCACTATGTGGCCAGTCTGTCAGCACCAAAGGAGCCAGACTGCTTCTCCGACACCTCAACATACCTGCCAGAGCAAAAAGTGGGATGCAGCGACAAGCTAACCTGGTGTCCAAGAAGATAACAGCACTCAACAAAATAGACATGGCCGAGAAGACCAGACAGGTAGTGGAGGTTAACCACCTGAGAGAGGATGCTAATCCGAGCACTATCGGAATAGCACTGGACGGGCGATACAACAGCACATCATTTGGGAGTGCTAAGAAACCTGGCATGAATGCCTCACAGGGAATGAGTCTGGGCATTGAGACATCAACTCCTAAGAAGTGGATAGTAGCACGCACACTTCAGAACAAGCTGTGCTGGACTGGTGCTTGGCTGAGGGGAAAAGGATATGACGTCAACTGTCCTGGCGGCCACCCTGACTGCACAGCCAACACTGACCGATACGACGGCCTGTCAGAGCATGCCATGGGAAAAAACATCGGAGATCAGCTGACCAGTCAAGGTATTTTGGTCAAGTACGCCACGACTGACGGGGACGGTACTGGAGCCAAAGGCATTGAGGAGGCCATGCAAGCGCTAGATCCCATGTGGAAGGTGGAGAGACTGGCCGACCCTACACATTTAGGCAAGGCACAGTTCCGAAAGTCTAACAGTGCCAAGTTCAGTGAGTCCATGTTTCCTGGCCGAACCAGACTGATGAGAGCACATTCCCAGAAAATATTTTCTCAGGACCTGAAAGCCCGGAGCAGTCTGATCTTCAAGGACCTGATGAAACTTCACAATGGAAACATGGACATTATAACAAAACGTTTACCCGCTGTGCTTGATGCGACTGTTGCGTGCTACTCCGGTGACTGCTCCAAATGCAAACAGCATTCTGTCGTGTGCTCTGGGGGTGACAGTAACAACTGGTGGACACGCTCAATGTTATTAAGTGTCAACAAAATTCACGGCCTGCAGATGACATCAGATGATGAGATGTTAGTGCTGGAACTACTGAAGATGAAACTCAGCACCAACACAGTCCAATCAATGCGACTCAACACATCTACCCAAAAGAATGAGGGATGTCACCGGACGCTGAATGTTTTCATTGCCAAAGTACCAGAACTTCGGAAGAAATGCTGAGGGACGGTTGGATAACACAATTTAAACCATAAATAATACCGCGGGCAAGGCCACTCAGCAGAAAGTACAACCTCTTGGTGGAACTCTGAGTAAGGAGGTTCGACATCAGCTGGACCAAATAAGCTCCGAGGAAATGTATCAGCGCCAGCGTCAGTACAAACCTGATGTCAAGAAGAGAAATCTTGAGTTGTTGGTGGAACAGCACAGGTAGCATGCAAACAGGTCAAAGTCTGCCAGGAAATCCGACTACAGGAAAGGTCAACTTGATCCAACACTGCATCGAACCAGGGGACTTTTTTGAAATCAAAGACAAAATTCCAAATTCAAGAAATATGTAACAAAATAAAATAAAAGTTACATATATATGACTACCTAAAGAGGGAACCTCCACGTGGTGGTAGTCGGACAATGTTGTATCTGTGTATACAATAGCTAATATCCTCAAAAATAGTTGTTTGTTGTTTTTTCAATCAAGCCACTTTCAATTCCAACATACAATTTCTAAAACCTACATGACCATAGCATAAATTTGAATTTAAGCGATATTGCCTGTTATTATTAATGAAATGATGCTCTAAACTAATGTGATTTACATTAACACACAAACTAGTGTGGCACAAATGCGAGCAATCCATATCTCTTCTAATATCTATTTTTTTTCAAAAACCATGAATGACAGTCTATGAGCATGTTTTTTTTTTCCATTTCAAATCCCTGGGATCTCGGAAACTAATCAGTCCATATTTTCCATTCTTTGTTAATGGTCCCTGCCATATTCTACATATTCCATTTTCTGCACTGATAACTGAATTTTCTAATATTCTGGATTGATACAATTCACTTTTAAAAATCAGGTGTAGGAATACATAAAACCACATAATATGCAAATTTAAGTGTCTATATTTAAACACACTGCCATTAAAAAATAAAAAATAAAATAAAATAAAAATGAATTTAAACTTTAATTTTCAATCAAATTTAACTTTTTTATAAAAATATATCTTATATAATAAAAAATTAAATGAGATATCTTATTCCGTCTTTGCGTATTGCAGAGTTATCTTCTCTTGGGAGCAGGTATTGATTGTTACGTCATTGGTTTGTGCGAGAAAATTACGTTGTTTTCTCAAAAATTGATGACGTTACTCTCACAAACAAGTGACGTAACAATCAATACCTGCTCCCAAGAGAAGATAACTCTGCAATACGCAAAGACGGAATATGCGATATAAGATATCTTATATAGTATATATGATATATTATATACTTATATAAGATATCTCATTTAATTTCTATATGAGATATCTTATATACGATATAAGATATCTTATATACTATATGAGATATCTCATATAGAAATTAAATGAGATATATTATATAAGTATATAAGATATCATATATACTATAAATCGCATATCAGACATCTCATTTAATTTTCTATATAAGCTATCTCATATAATATATAAGATATCTCATATATCATATAAGATAGCTTATATACTTGAAATCTCGTTGCTATATAAGATATCTGATATAGAATGAGATTTCGTGGCATTAAAAACCAGAAACTAATTTCTCCCTCGAGAATCATTCGGAACACATTCAAACGTGACGACGAGATCAGCTCCACTGTTCTTCCATAGATGGAATCTGCTGTATTTTCCCTAGGCCTAGCTCGCCTTGTCTCTCTTATAGCGGCCAAAGCAGAGGCTGCCATTTCCCCCACTCTTGAAGTGGGCTCAGACATAATGGCGGCGACAGGAACACGTGTTGTTACGACAAGCCTACTGTCCCTACTTAGATCCTCGAGATATTTCGGACGGGGAGACTTCATTTTCGACATTTTGTTAAAATCTCGTTCCTATATAAGATATCTTATTTAATAACGAGACTTTAATTATATAACATATCTTATATAGCTATACGAGATATCTTATATATCATATAAGATATCTTATATAGCATCTCATTTAATTTCTATATAAGATATCTCATATAGTATATAAGATATCTTATATATTATATAAGATATATCATATGCTATATAAGATATCTTTTTTTTTTTTTGAAATACAGGATCGACATTGCTCCTTGAATAAATGTTAAGTTGGCTTGCCATACTGTTGCTTATAATGACAGAGTAGGGAACGGCCGCTACAGAAGACGTTTGAGTATAGGCGCTTGTCGCTACAGAGGACACCTTTAGGCTTTGCGCGCTAAGTAGGAAGTTAACTAAATGTTGCATCAAGCTACGGTCTGTGGTGTAGACGTTAGGTCACGCCCCAAAGAAAGGGCTCTTACTTCAGAAGTGTATTGAAGTTTTGGTTCAGACACATTAAAAAGACGCTTACTTTGGATGTAAGAGTTGTCGAGATCACCAAGAAAGAAGCACACTTCAGAAAGACTCAGAAGTAAATATGCAAGACTACACACTTGTGGTTTTTTTTAACGAATCAGAAAGCACGAGTTTATTTCGCGGACGAATATGCCTACCGTATTTGGTAGAGATCGATACAAAGGTTTTATAAACTTTGATTTTTTTGCAAATACCGGGAACTTTTCAGTTCGCCATGACAAGGGGATTCCCCTAAAAAAGTAGTTCCGTCTAGTAGGTAAATACAACATTCCGTATTGTTCATGTGCAAGACAGAACGTTGTATTTCATGGCTGAAAGTTGCTTGTATTACTATAATAAGATATTCCAGGTATGTGATAAAAGTGATTATGGCAACTACACACTCGAGATTAAGAGTTGAAACACGACAAAAAAACATATTACAGAAGTAAGAATAGGCTTCTACAGAAGATAACTTCCGAGGTACAGGTGAGCTTTGGCCAGTACATTAACAACGGATGATTAAGTAAGAGCAATCTGTAGCTGCTTCAGAAGAGTAGGCTATGCCCACTAAAATGACACTTTCTTTGGGAATAAGGATATACTTTGGACGCTACAGTTGACGCTTACTTCAGAAGCGACCTAAATACAATAAGAAGTAAACGATTATTACAGCTACAGGTTAAGTTTGAAACACGTTTTGGTATATAAGAATTTCCCCGTTCAATTCAATCATATGTTCGAGTAAATGTTAATGATGATGATCAGCTATAGAGCATCAAAGCCCCGTGTCTTTATAGAAGGAGAGGAGAGGATCTGGTGGGGTGAATACAAGCAAGGGCTTGTTTCTATGACGTAAGACAGTACTACAGGCGGTGCAACAGTCACATTTGATTACATAAGTTAACATGACGTCACAAATCAAAGGATCTCTAATGTCACAACCCTACAGGTCAACACGTGCGAGGGGATTCAATCGAGGGAAGGTGACATGTGACACCATGCTTGCTGCAGAGGTACAAAATACTTAGCACGATCCGTAACGCCAATGGTGGGAACTCGCAATCAGTCTGCGGTTCCTAGCCACCTTTGTCAGTATGAAGCTGTGACAGTGGAAATGCATTGGGCAGTGCAAGATAAATACTGTATGGACAATCCAAATGCTATTATATCGCGTTCATCCTGTCAGCTTCGTATAAGTATTGTTTCCAATTCGTTATGGTACTATAATGAAAATTTTTATCAACTATTATTAGGGTTCTTTTTCTGTGCAAGTCGGTGTACCGTTTCTCATTATATAGATGGATGTCTCCCTTCTTCAGCTTAGCAAACTCTTACTGTGTATAAATTAGCGTATACGCAGTGGAAAAAAGGCTCGGCGGATTGATGCTTAAATGTGGCGCCGTTAACGCTTCAGCGAGATAACAGTCCGATGACAACCATTGCTTGGTTCCTTTACCGTTTAGATACATGGAACATAATGGGGATCCATTATGTCCAATCATACAACAAAGGGATGCTGACAAACTTCGTATTCCATTGATGCACATTCAATTAACGGTAACGTAGCGGCTTCGTTCTGAATCATTCGACCGCGTCACTCCATGATAAGTGTATTAATACAAATGTTCGAAGGGCTTCTCACAATATTTAACTTAAAATCTAAAAGCTATGAAATGAATTTACTCATACATCGATGTACATAATACTAGCAACCACGGCTACCGTTGTTACCATCGGAGCAACCCGATTCGAATTGTTTCCGCGAAGTGAAGCATTTCAACATTTTTTGGATGTAAATATCAGGATTAACCTTTATTTTGACGGCGTTTACGGTAGATGTAGCATGAACGCAGCTGACAACGAAAACATTCCTCAATGGAGCGCTAACGCCGTCAAAATGAAGGTCAATCCTTCAATATATCCTCCTAAATTTAAGCATTAAAAAGCATTCTGTTACGTGTTCCAAATCGGACACTACAATGCGTCAGATACAATGATCAATTTATTATGTAATAAAGGTATACTTATGACATTACTTTGAACACCATGCGGTTAAGGAAGGTCTATGGTTTAGTGTCCATTGTGTCGGAGTCCATTAAACTGACTGTTCCCGATTGCTTGACACCACATCGGTTTGAGGTTTGAAAATTTAGTGTCGAAGTTAAACACTTCCATTTTCCACGTTTCATTTTTTGTATCACCATATTGCCTTACTTATGTGCACATCAAAGGATCCTATTTTTAATGTAGAAAATCGCGTGTAATTTGCTGTTTAAACAGATAATCGCCTCGGTAATTTTGCGTGTAATGCACGTTCGTGATAAGTTACACCCAGCCATTCAGCGTACGTTTGTAAGACCTGTCGATCTAAGGAAATGTTGATTTAATCTCCCGATTTCCACAGTTTACGGACACTTTCATATTAATATTGCGGCTACACGCATTGCCAGATCTTATTAAGCCTTCAATATGTGACTTAGCGTAAAATGTTTGAAAACTTAAATGTGGAAAAGTTCTTGTAAATGTTTTGCATATTACATCTACAATTATCATGGCGTTCTAACTTTGGAACGCAGCATGCTGGTGAGTTCAAAAATAGCAGCGATATTCACGAAAATATGTACTAAAGGTAAACACAGTCTCAATACTTACAGAACATATTTGAGCTAGTACGTGTATTAGACAATAATTTTGTATATGTTATATAATAAACAAAAATCTGATACAAAGTGTTATTCTGTATATGTTATATAATAAACAAATAACTGATATAAAGTGTTATTTTGTATATGTTATATGATTAACAAATAACTGATACAAAGTGTTATTTTGTATATGTTATATAATAAAAAAATAACTGATACAAAGTGTAATTCTGTATATGTTATATAATAAACAAATAACTGATACAAAGTGTTATTTTGTATATGCTATATAATAAACAAATAACTGATACAAAGTATTATTTTGTATATGTTTTATGATTAACATATAACTGATACAAAATGTTATTTTGTATATGTTATATAATAAACAAATCATTTGATACAAAGTGTTATTTTGTATATGTTAATTAATAAACAAATATAAAGTGTTATTTTGTATATGTTATATAATAAACAAATAACTGATACAAAGAGTTATTTTTTATATGTTATTTAATAAACAATTAACTGATACAAAGTGATATTTTGTATATGTTATATAATAAACAAATAACTGATACAAAGTGTTATTCTGTATATCTTATTTAATTAACAAATAACTGACACAAAGTGATATTTTGTATATGTTATATAATAAACAAATAACTGATACAAAGAGTTATTTTGTATATGTTATGTAATAAACAAATAACTGATACAAAGAGTTTTTTGTATATGTTATATAATAAACAAATAACTGATACAAAGTGTTATTTTGTGTATGTTATATAATAAACAAATAACTGATACAAAGTGTTATTTTGTATAGATAAGTAGTATCCTGTGTGTTATCTATTTACACTCATTGTAATATGTATCTCAATCAAAATGTTCATCTGTTGGGTTAATTATCTATATAACTCGCCGTCAGCTCAGGTAATGTGAAACCCAGGCGGATAATATGAGCCCATATAATAAACCTGTATGAGTAGCATGGTTATATAACAGATGACTGTTACGAGAAAGACAACGATATAGTACTGATTCGTATGAGTAAGACGGTAATTTAATCGATGACTCGTACGAGTTGGATTGTAACATAACAGAAACTCAAACGAGTATGTTGGTAATATTACATATAATTCGTACGAGTTAGATGGCAATATAATCGATGACTCATACGAGTAAGATGGTAAGATAAAAGATTAGTCATACGAGTCAAAAGGTAATAGAGCAGATGACTCATATGAGTCAAATGGTAATATACCAGAAAACTCATACGAGTAAGATGGTAATAGAAAAGACGATCCATAAGGGTAAGATGGTAATATATTTGATAACTGAATAGTTAATATAACAAATGAATCATGGTAGGAAGACGGTAAGGTAAGAGATGACTCATATGAGTAGAATGGTAATAAACCAGATGACCCATACGAGTTAGTTGATAAAATAACAGATGACTCAATCGAGCCGGATGGTAACATAAAAGATGACTTGTACGAGTAAGACGGTAATACAACAAACGAGTAAATAATGATGATAGAACTTGTGAATAAGGTGGTGTTATTTCACACAACTCTACAGCAGATGTTTAGACTAGAGTTGATTAAACTTCTGGCAAAAACTTCACAGACCCCATCTACCTATCTCCCAGTGTTATCGCCGGGGTCTCATCTTCTATCCATTCCGTCAAATCATCACAGTTTACCATTGATGATGTAATTATGTAAGTGATAACTCAGAAATAAAATAAAAAATAATTTTAAAAAGTAAGAAATGGGTATAAGAAGTAATGTAGAGAGATGTGGAAGATTTTTATCATAAAAACTTAAACATTTTTCTAAACGTTATCATGAAAGGACAAACGAACTCCTTTGCTTCCGCGTTTCAAAGTGAACGAAGCTAAATGCTGGGAATATGTACATGTCTCTGATAACTTAACGCGGTAGTTCACAGACATTTATAAAGCTAAATAAAAACGCCTTCTATACGTGTTGCGGGGTATCTGATAAATGTTGTGTGTGTAGACAGGACTAGGGTTAGATGATGTGTTCAGTATGCATGGCGTAATGGTGAATGACCAGGTGTCCAGATGGTCAAAAGGTCACCATTCTTATGTTGTTTCTGTGAGCGTTGTTGGGTGCGGCTGACGTTAGCGTCAAGGTCACTTTCGGTTATCGCAATTCAAACAGTTTGATGTTCGTTTATGAAAACAAGTCGGACCTATTAATCTGATGCTGCTTTCAGGCGAGCCTTGACAAAGCCTTGCAAGGCATGCATTTGTACCCGAAAATGTTACATTTAAAAACAGACGAACCGTTTGTTCCACATAAACGAACAGACCCAGGTGAACGGGGACGCGTGGTACATTGCATCCGTACAGAGTAGATTGAAGATCGAGGAGTAGTCTGTCCTTGGCTTAAAAGGATGAACTTTTCTTCAGAAAGAGAAATAAAAATATAAACTGGTAAGTTTTGCCGTAAGGCGGTGGTTATCAGTACTGAGGTGGTGTGCGGGCCCCAAAGTTCTTGTATTTTTACACCTGCTCTCAACCAAGTGCAACCTCCAATCCAATAAGTAAATGTAACAGGGTAACGGGAGGAGAGTGTGGTAACGACGTAGAAGCTTTAGACTGTGGTGGTTATAGTTTTAGAGGGGAAGTGATGGGAATCAAAGCGAAAACAAAAGGAGCAGGTCAAAAATCGGAAAGGAAACGGAGAAATTACAGACAAATAAAAATTAAATGGTAAACAGTTTTTTTTATATAGGAAAGTAAAATAATTTAAGACATTACTTCGTGGACGACCGGAGTACCACAGCCATTCATCAGACGAAACGAAAACTGCACGAACACAGCTTTAGATTACATGGAGTTAGAGCGGACACACTCATTAACACTATGCTTCAGTTGTACGTACAAAAGGATGCGAATATAAACTTACAGCATGTAATGAGATAGACAGATTTGACACTGGTCCTTGGCTACTATTGTAAGTAGCTCGTGAGCACGTGAGCTATCAATGATTCGGGATTCACTGGTAAGTACTGAGGTCGAGGCCCTAATACGTTAGTAAGTGGAGCCACTCGAGGCAAATCTGGAAGCTTTACGATCGTACTTCGTATACAAGGACATTTAATAAGAAATTGTCTGACTTCAATACACGTCATCTCTAATTAAAAAACGGATTAGAGAGACTAAAGCAGGGCCGTAAATTTTAATGAAGTAATGACGATAAGGAGCAGAAGTTAGGTGGTCTCACACCTGTGATTATAGATGTTAGAGATAGACTAAAACATAAGACGTATTTAACCGTAGTAAGGGCAAAGCGTAAATCGTAATTAAAAAAAATAAACTGATGAAAGAAAAGGACTTTGAGGAATATCACAATAAAAATAATTTCGTCAAAATGAACATCTGACTGCGGGTACAACAATAAATAGGTGTTTCAACCCCTGAAGTTGGCCGTAACCACACTTGTGGCTTGAATTTGTGATACTGTCACGGTTTACATGAAATACTGGTTTAGGTGAAATTGAGTAACGTACTACAGGGTTGTATAGGAACGTTTACATCATGCTGTATTGCTACAGACGTTTCACACATAGATTTTCGTTCTTTGACCTTTGCAACATTAATGGGTTCCAAATGGACATATGGTGCAGCAAATATTTACTTGTTTGTCTTTCTGCATTATACGTCCGCTTCATTACCGAGTTGTTCGGTTATCCGGCAGACTGCATCAACAAAATATTTTATATATATTTTTAATTATTTGTCTTTATTTTATGCTTCCTTACTTCACATTTGTAGTGACCATGTGCTTGGAAATTGGACAAAAACTCCCTCTTACAAATGTAACTATCGTTGTATTTAACCATTATCGGCAATTTTGTCTATGAAATGTTGTGAAACCAGGGACAGTTAAGTTAAATATGTAAGTTTTTGTGTGTGTGTACCATTTGACCCTCCAAGACTACTCGGTGTATCTGTCATGGACTGTTTTATCACTAGTTTTGATACATCACGGGTGTTGAAGGAAGCTTTGTATCTCTCGAGTACTCTAGGTAAACCTTAGTAAAGTAATGCATAACAGCTCATAAGTATTACATTAGACTATCAAACCCTAGTTGAGTGATTCGCTTGGGGGTAGGCCATACAGGGTGATACTCGCCAGTGTTGTTGCTATTTAGTTTACTCTGTGTTGTACTAGATGAATCTGATGCCATGCTGCTGGCTTGCTGATAGACCTTGGTGAAAGCTCCAGGGCAGAGATAATGACGGAGAAAAAATAAACAATATCGCCACTGCACGATCGGGGGCTAGCAAAGGTCACTGGTGATTCGGAACTGCTGTATAAGGGGGCAGTTCAGGGATTCGGGGATGTTTACCCAGTAAATAGGGCAACGGATGGGGGTATTTATATTGTGCAATTCTTGCTCCCCGGCCCTCCCCCTTAAAATATGAGTAGCAAAAATGTAAGTTCCATGAACACTACGCGCTGTGATTACTTGAGCATGTTTTGTATCGGACTCTCCCTCTGGTGTTCCCCGAATCTCTGTATCTTCTTACATTGGCTAGTTATGATAACCTTGAAGACCGCGTAAATAATGACTGAATGACCGAAAATTGCGAGTAAACACTAAGTGATGTAAACAACATCTGATTCTTATAAATCACCATGTGACGTCATCTCCAACGCGTGTTATGGCCGAGCGAGTTCCGTCATGGACCGTTTATCTCCGTTATTGTTCGTTTATCTCCGACACCATCCGCTGATTTCGTTATTGTTCATCCCATGTTTTTTCCTGAAATGCGATGACTCAGATGCTGAAGAAAACAAATAAATGCTTGACCCATATTCGGGTCATGCTCTCCGCACATAGGCTAATGACATATGTAAATAAAGATGCACTCATTTGACCACTGATTTCCGGAAGTGCGAAATTACAGGCACTACTTGAGATCCATGACCTGGGATATATATTCGCCGCTGCTTTTCCCAATCGAATTGAATAAAGATAAACTCGCTAAAGAATTCCAGCACCCCGGTACTGTTCCCATACGATATACATGAAGATTACGAATAGCGCAGTAAGTCTGCCACCAACAGCTGTTTGGTGAATGTAAATAGACAAGAAGTTTGAACATTGATATAAACATCATGGCGATTAGCATTAGGACCATTTGTTTTGTCTTTATGTTACAGTGAAATACAAAAATATTTGTTTATTTAAATTTTTAATATTGGGATCTGCTGAGAGCGATTTTCCTTTTTCGAGGCAATATTAGGGGATCATATTGCTCTCAACAGGAGACAAAACGAATTTAGTCCAACAAACAACTCCGACGAAAAACTAAATTGCTAAGTCTCACGATGTACTTTCAGTGGGTCAAAGGGAAGTAACCTAATCCGATATTTTATCATGTGATGAACTTATATACTTAACACTTGAATTGCCATGTTGTCTGTTTAAAGAGTGTACTATAAGTGAAAGAATCTTGAAAAATAAAATAAAAGGTTGATTGATAAAAACACCCTTTGGACAGGCTAATTAAGATTATCCAATAGTTTCAGTCTAGAGAAATATAGCTGAATATCTCCGCTTTTTCGGAATGAGACAGATTTTTTTTTACCTAACAACATTTTTTTTTTTATGAAACGCAATCAGTTCCATTTTGGCGCTTCTCCTTCCCCCTCGCATAACGTGAGATCATCATTAGAAGTAAACATGTATTTGACGTATTGTTTTTCCATGAACATCATTTGCACTGACGATACATTCACTTCAATCCTGCAAATTGTAAAGAATACTTATGCATTGAATATCAAATAAAAGTATATAATAATAAGATCACTGACAACTTTGAATTAAGAATGTATATATTTGTATCGAACGGAAGATTTTTGATATTCATGCTGGCATGCACGCAATGGGAAAGTAACTATTCGACAACTAAAGTGTCACGTGACTAAAATAATCGACATTTAGAAAAACCGGGTAATATTCGTGTTTGTAACATCGAAGATTGTTTTGTAACCTAAATTGATTTATTTCTCAACCTTCTTGGTACTTCGACGTAGTCATACCCTAGATATGGGGAACGAGAGCGGACAGTTGAGATAATGAAACCCCCTTACAAAACGTTTGCCAGTAATTGACGCTTCAGACTTTTCTATTACTTTGATAACATCTCAGTTTATAAATATGAGATAACACGCCTACACCACCATGCATGACTAAGATTTTGTGGTGGTTTCAGAGACACGATCTCATTAAATATAGTATTGCATCATCAGAAAAATAACGCATGTACATGTTTAATTATACTAACAAGTATTGTAACGAAGTTTGGTAGACGGGAATCGGTATGATAGTTCATACATTATTTAGTTTAGTCCGTATCATTGGTCCATACGGTGTATTAAACACCCCTTGCTACAGTGTACAATACACTCCCTGACACAGTGTACAATACACTCCCTGGTACAGTGTATAATACACTCCCTGGTACAGTGTATAATCCACTCCCTGACACAGTGTATAATACACTCCTTGGAACAGTGTACAATACACTCCCTGGTACAGTGTTTCATCCACGCCCTGACACAGTGTACAATACACTCCCTGATACAGTGTACAATACACTCCCTGACACAGTGTACTATACACTCCCTGGTACAGTGGATAATATACTCCCTGGTACAGTGTATAATACACTCCCTGACACAGTGTACAATCCACTCCCTGGTACAGTGTACAATACACTCTCTGGCACAGTGTTTCATCCACTCCCTGACACAGTGTATAATACACTCCTTGGTACAGTGTACAATACACTCACTGACACAGTGTACAATACACTCCCTGACACAGTGTACTATACACTCCCTGGTACAGTGGATAATATACTCCCTGGTACAGTGTATAATACACTCCCTGGTACAGTGTATAATACCCTCCTTGGTACAGTGTACAATACACTCACTGCCACAGTGTACAATACACTCCCTGACACAGGGTACAATACACTCCCTGACACAGTGTACTATACACTCCCTGGTACAGTGTATAATACCCTCCTTGGTACAGTGTACAATACACTCACTGCCACAGTGTACAATACACTCCCTGACACAGTGTACTATACACTCCCTGGTACAGTGGATAATATACTCCCTGGTACAGTGTATAATACACTTCCTGATACATTGTACAATACACTCCCTGATACAGTGTACAATACCCTCCCTGACACAGTGTACAATACACTCCCTGAAACAGTGTACAATACACTCCCTGACACAGGGTACAATACACTCCCTGACACAGTGTACTATACACTCCCTGGTACAGTGGATAATATACTCCCTGGTACAGTGTATAATACACTCCCTGACACAGTGTATAATACACTCCTTGGTACAGTGTACAAGACACTCCCTGGTACAGTGTATAATACACTCCCTGATACAGTGTATAATACACTCCTTGGTACAGTGTACAAGACACTCCCTGGTACAGTGTATAATACACTCCTTCGTACAGTGTACAATACCCTGGTACAGTGTACAATACACTCCCTGATACAGTGTACAATACACTCCCTGACACAGTGTACTATACACTCCCTGGTACAGTGGATAATATACTCCCTGGTACAGTGTATAATACACTCCCTGACACAGTGTACAATACCCCCCCTGGTACAGTGTACAATACACTCCCTGGTCCAGTGTACAATACACTCCCTGGTACAGTTTTTCATCCACTCCCTGACACAGTGTACAATACACTCCCTGAGACAGTGTATAATACACTCCTTCGTACAGTGTACAATACACTCCCTGGTACAGTGTACAATACACTGTACCAGGGAGTGTATTATACACTGTCTCAGGGGGGGTATTGTACAATGTATCAGGAAGTGTATTATACACTGTACCAAGGAGTGTATTGTACACTGTGTCAGTGAGTGTATTGTACACTGTGCCAGGGAGTGTATTGTACACTGTGTCAGGGCGTGGATGAAACACTGTACCAAAGAGTGTATTATACACTGTGTCAGGGAGTGTATTATACACTGTCTCAGGGAGTGTATTGCACACTGTGTCAGGGAGTGGATGAAACCCTGTACCAGGGAGTGTATTAAACACTGTATCAGGGGGTGTATTGTACACTGTTTCAGGGAGGGTATTGTACACTGTGTCAGGGAGCGGATGAAACACTGTACCAGAGAGTGGATTGTACACTGTACCAGGGTATTGTACACTGTACCAGGGTATTGTACACTGTACGAACGAGTGTATTATACACTGTCTAAGGGAGTGTATTGTACACTGTCCCAGGGAGTGTATTAAACACTGTATCATGGAGTGTATTGTACAATGTACCAGGGAGTGTATTGTAAACTGTGTCAGTGAGTGTATTGTACACTGTGTCAGGGATTGGAAGAAACACTGTACCAGGGAGGGTATTGTACACTGTGTCAGGGCGTGGATGAAACACTGTACCTTGTACACTGTACCAAGGAGTTTATTTTACACTGTACCAGGGAGTGCATTGTACACTGTACCAGGGAATGCATTGTACACTGTACCAGGGAGTTTATTGTACACTGTACCAAGGAGGGTATTATACACTGTCTCAGGGAGTGGATTGTACACTGTGTCAGGGAGTGGATTGTACACTGTGTCAGGGAGTGAATGAAACACTGTACCAGGGAGTGGATTAAACACGGTACCAGGGAGTGTATTGTCCCTTGTACCAAGAGTGCATTGTACACTGTACCAGGGAATGCATTGTACACTGTACCAGGGAGGGTATTGTACACTGTGTCAGGGAGGGGATGAAACACTGTACCAGAGAGAGTATTGTACCCTGGACCAGGGAGTGTATTGTACGTATTGTAAACTGTACCAAGGAGTGTATTATACACTCCTTGGTACAGTTTACAATACGTACAATACACTCCCTGGTCCAGTGTATAATACCCTCCCTGATACAGTGTTTAACACACTCCCTGGTACAGTGTTACATCCACTCCCTGACACAGTGTGCAATACACTCCCTGAGACAGTGTATAATACCCTCCTTGCTAAAGTGTAAAATGCATTCCCTGGTCCAGTGTACAATGCACTCCCTGGTGTATAATACACTCCCTGACACAGGGTACAATACACTCCCTGGAACAGTGTACAATACACTCACTGACACAGTGTATAATACCCTCCTTGCTAAAGTGTAAAATGCATTCCCTGGTCCAGTGTACAATACACTCCCTGAAACAGTGTACAATACACTCACTGACACAGTGTATAATACCCTCCCTGATACAGTGTTTAATACTCTCCCTGGTACAGTGTATAATACTCTCCTTGGTACAGTGTACAATGCACTCCTTGGTACAGTGTACAATGCACTCCCTGGTGTATAATACACTCCCTGATACATTGTACAATACACTCCCTGATACAGTGTTTAATACACTCCCTGGTACAGTGTACAATACACTCTCTGGTACAGTGTTTCATCCACTCCCTGACACAGTGTACAATACACTCCCTGGTACAGTATATAATACACTCCCTGGCACAGTGTACAATACACTCCCTGAGACAGTGTACAATACACTCCCTGTTTCAGTGTACAATACACTCTCTGGAACAGTGTTTCATCCACTCCCTGACACAGTGAACAATACACTCCCTGAGACAGTGTACAATACACTCCCTGAAACAGTGTACAATACACTCACTGACACAGTTTACAATACACTCCCTGACACAGTGTATAATACACTCCCTCGTACAGTGTACAATACCCCCCCTGGTACAGTGTACAATACACCCTCTGGTACAGTGTTTCATCCACTCCCTGACACAGTGCTACCAAGGAGTGTATTGTACACTGTACGAAGGAGTGTATTATACACTGTACCAAGGAGTGTATTATACACTGTGTCAGGGAGTGGATGAAACACTGTTCCAGAGAGTGTATTGTACACTGAAACAGGGAGTGTATTGTACACTGTACGCAGGAGTGTATTATACACTGTCTCAGGGAGGGTATTGTACACTGTACGAAGGAGTGTATTATACACTGTACGAGGGAGTGTATTATACACTGTACGAGGGAGTGTATTATACACTGTGTCAGGGAGTGTATTGTACTACCAAGGAGTGTATTATACAATGTATCAGGGAGTGTATTATACCCTGTACCAGGGAGTGTATTGTACACTGTACGAAGGAGTGTATTATACACTGTACGAGGGAGTGTATTATACACTGTACCAGAGAGTGTATTGCAAACTGTACCAGGGAGTGTATTATACACTGTATCAGGGAGTGTATTGTACATTGTATCAGGGAGTGTATTATACCCTGTACCAGGGAGTGTATTGTACAATGTATCAGACACTGTACCAGGGAGTGTATTATACACTGTACGAGGGAGTGTATTATACACTGTTCCAGGGAGTGTATCATACACTGTACCAGGGAGAGAATTGTACACTGTACCAAGGAGGGTATTATACACTGTCTCAGGGAGTGTATTGTACACTGTACGAGGGAGTGTATTATACACTGTGTCAGGGAGTGTATTGTACTACCAAGGAGTGTATTATACACTGTGTCAGGGAGGGTATTGTACACTGTACCAGGGGGGGTATTGTACACTGTACGAGGGAGTGTATTATACACTGTGTCAGGGAGGGTATTGTACACTGTACGAAGGAGGGTATTATACACTGTCTCAGGGGGGGTATTGTACACTGTACGAGGGAGTGTATTATACACTGTCTCAGGGAGGGTATTGTACACTGTGTCAGGGGGTGGATGAAACACTGTACCAGAGAGTGTATTGTACACTGTCCCAGGGAGTGTATTAAACACTGTATCATGGAGTGTATTGTACAATGTATCAGACACTGTACCAGGGAGTGTATTAACCACTGTATCAGGGAGTGTATTGTACAATGTATCAGGGAGTGTGTTATACACTGTACCAGGGAGTGTATTTTACACTGTACCAGGGAGTGTATTGTACACTCCCTGATACAGTGTTTAATACTCTCCCTGGTACAGTGTAAAATACACTCCTTGGTACAGTGTATAATACACTCCTTGGTACAGTGTACAATACTCTCCCTGGTACAGTGTATGATACACTCCCTGGTACAGTGTATAATACACTCCCTGATACAGTGTACAATACACTCCCTGGTACAGTGTATAATACACTCCTTGGTACAGTGTACAATACACTCCCTGGTACAGTGTAAAATACACTCCTTGGTACAGTGTACAATGCACTCCTTGGTACAGTGTTCAATACACTCCTTGGTACAGTGTACAATACTCTCCCTGATACATTGTACAATACACTCCCTGGTACAGTGTATAATACACTCCCTGGTACAGTGTACAATACACTCCCTGATACAGTGTACAATACACTCCTTGGTAGAGTGTACAATACACTCCTTGGTACAGTGTACAATACTCTCCCTGATACATTGTACAATGCACTCCCTGGTACAGTGTATAATACACTCCTTGGTACAGTGTACAATACTCTCCCTGGTACAGTGTATGATACACTCCCTGGTACAGTGTATAATACACTCCCTGATACAGTGTACAATACACTCCCTGGTACAGTGTATAATACACTCCTTGGTACAGTGTACAATACACTCCCTGGTACAGTGTACAATACACTCCTTGGTACAGTGTACAATGCACTCCCTGGTACAGTGTACAATACACTCCCTGGTACAGTGTATAATACACTCCTTGGTACAGTGTACAATGCACTCCCTGGTACAGTGTACAATACACTCCTTGGTACAGTGTATAATACACTCCCTGGTACAGTGTACAATGCACTCCCTGGTACAGTGTACAATACACTCCCTGGTACAGTGTATAATACACTCCTTGGTACAGTGTACAATGCACTCCCTGGTACAGTGTACAATACACTCCCTGGTACAGTGTATAATACACTCCTTGGTACAGTGTACAATGCACTCCCTGGTACAGTGTACAATACACTCCTTGGTACAGTGTATAATACACTCCCTGGTACAGTGTACAATGCACTCCCTGGTACAGTGTACAATACACTCCCTGGTACAGTGTATAATACACTCCTTGGTACAGTGTACAATGCACTCCCTGGTACAGTGTACAATACACTCCTTGGTACAGTGTATAATACACTCCTTGGTACAGTGTACAATGCACTCCCTGGTACAGTGTACAATACACTCCCTGGTACAGTGTATAATACACTCCTTGGTACAGTGTACAATGCACTCCCTGGTACAGTGTACAATACACTCCTTGGTACAGTGTATAATACACTCCTTGGTACAGTGTACAATGCACTCCCTGGTACAGTGTACAATACACTCCCTGGTACAGTGTATAATACACTCCTTGGTACAGTGTACAATGCACTCCCTGGTACAGTGTACAATACACTCCCTGGTACAGTGTATAATACACTCCTTGGTACAGTGTACAATGCACTCCCTGGTACAGTGTACAATACACTCCTTGGTACAGTGTATAATACACTCCCTGGTACAGTGTACAATGCACTCCCTGGTACAGTGTACAATACACTCCCTGGTACAGTGTATAATACACTCCTTGGTACAGTGTACAATGCACTCCCTGGTACAGTGTACAATACACTCCCTGGTACAGTGTATAATACACTCCTTGGTACAGTGTACAATGCACTCCCTGGTACAGTGTACAATACACTCCCTGGTACAGTGTATAATACACTCCTTGGTACAGTGTACAATGCACTCCCTGGTACAGTGTACAATACACTCCTTGGTACAGTGTATAATACACTCCTTGGTACAGTGTACAATGCACTCCCTGGTACAGTGTACAATACACTCCCTGGTACAGTGTATAATACACTCCTTGGTACAGTGTACAATGCACTCCCTGGTACAGTGTACAATACACTCCTTGGTACAGTGTATAATACACTCCTTGGTACAGTGTACAATGCACTCCCTGGTACAGTGTACAATACACTCCCTGGTACAGTGTATAATACACTCCTTGGTACAGTGTACAATGCACTCCCTGGTACAGTGTACAATACACTCCCTGGTACAGTGTATAATACACTCCTTGGTACAGTGTACAATGCACTCCCTGGTACAGTGTACAATACACTCCCTGGTACAGTGTATAATACACTCCTTGGTACAGTGTACAATGCACTCCCTGGTACAGTGTACAATACACTCCCTGGTACAGTGTATAATACACTCCTTGGTACAGTGTACAATGCACTCCCTGGTACAGTGTACAATACACTCCCTGGTACAGTGTATAATACACTCCTTGGTACAGTGTACAATGCACTCCCTGGTACAGTGTACAATACACTCCCTGGTACAGTGTATAATACACTCCTTGGTACAGTGTACAATGCACTCCCTGGTACAGTGTACAATACACTCCCTGGTACAGTGTATAATACACTCCTTGGTACAGTGTACAATGCACTCCCTGGTACAGTGTACAATACACTCCCTGGTACAGTGTATAATACACTCCTTGGTACAGTGTACAATGCACTCCCTGGTACAGTGTACAATACACTCCCTGGTACAGTGTATAATACACTCCTTGGTACAGTGTACAATGCACTCCCTGGTACAGTGTACAATACACTCCCTGGTACAGTGTATAATACACTCCCTGATACATTGTATAATACACTCCTTGGTACAGTGTACAATACACTCCCTGACACAGTGTACAATACACTCCCTGGTACAGTGTACAATACACTCCCTGGTACAGTGTACAATACACTCCCTGATACAGTGTACAATACACTCCCTGATACAGTGTACAATACACTCCCTGGTACAGTGTATAATACACTCCCTGATACAGTGTACAATACACTCCCTGATACAGTGTACAATACACTCCCTGGTACAGTGTACAATACACTCCCTGGTACAGTGTACAATACACTCCCTGGTACAGTGTACAATACACTCCCTGGTACAGTGTACAATACACTCCCTGGTACAGTGTACAATACACTCCCTGGTACAGTGTACAATACACTCCCTGATACAGTGTACAATACACTCCCTGATACAGTGTACAATACACTCCCTGGTACAGTGTATAATACACTCCCTGGTACAGTGTACAATACACTCCCTGATACAGTGTACAATACACTCCCTGATACAGTGTACAATACACTCCCTGGTACAGTGTATAATACACTCCTTGGTACAGTGTACAATACACTCCCTGATACAGTGTACAATACACTCCCTGATACAGTGTACAATACACTCCCTGGTACAGTGTATAATACACTCCTTGGTACAGTGTACAATACACTCCCTGATACAGTGTACAATACACTCCCTGGTACAGTGTATAATACACTCCTTGGTACAGTGTACAATACACTCCCTGGTACAGTGTAAAATACACTCCTTGGTACAGTGTACAATGCACTCCTTGGTACAGTGTTCAATACACTCCTTGGTACAGTGTACAATACTCTCCCTGATACATTGTACAATACACTCCCTGGTACAGTGTATAATACACTCCCTGGTACAGTGTACAATACACTCCCTGTTTCAGTGTACAATACACTCTCTGGTACAGTGTATAATACACTCCTTGGTACAGTGTACAATGCACTCCTTGGTCCAGTGTACAATACACTCCTTGGTACAGTGTACATTACTCTCCCTGGTACAATGTATAATACACTCCCTGGTACAGTGTATAATACACTCCTTGGGACAGTGTACAATGCACTCCTTGGTACAGTGTACAATGCACTCCTTGGTCCAGTGTACAATACACTCCTTGGTACAGAGAACAATACTCTCCCTGGAACACTGTATAATACACTCCCTGGTACAGTGTACAATACACTCCCTCGTACAGTGTACAATACACTCCTTGGTACAGTGTACAATACTCTCCCTGGTACAATGTATAATACACTCCCTGGTACAGTGTTTAATACACTCCCTGTTACATTTTATAATACACTAGTGGAAAAAGTGTAAATTTGAGTGGTAAATCCCTGTTATTACGTAAATCGCAACAATAAAGTAAAATAAAACTATTTAAGCATTAAACTGCCTTATTTTGAAAGTTATTGTCCTATAATTCTCACAGTATTGCAGACAACTTGAATAACGCGCATTAGTTTAATACTTATATTTCCGGTTTTTGATTTAAGTTTTTCTTATATTTCCAACCTGTTATCGCATTTCAAAGTCAAACTTCTCGCTGTCTGTTCTTGTGACGTGATGAGTACACGCGACCGTTCCCGGGAAAAAAATATAGTTCGTGGAAATAAACACAAATTCACCTTTTAAACAACCTAACCATAAACCATAAATTGTTGCGAGTTACATTGATCAATTGGGTTTTTTAATCGGGTATCACGGATTGGTTACCACGAGGAATGCGTATTGGGTTTTTTCGTGACGTCAATAGTACACTTAATATAGTGACGTCGGTCAAAACGACGTCATTTAGTCACGACGTCACAAACATGTTTGCCATATCACTACACAAATGGGAATTATGTGAGAATTATGATCTGATATCTTTTTCTTTTGTTTAGTAAGATTATATCGGTGGCTGTACATAGTTGTCATTATATGTATATATATATATATATAGTAGATAATAAATAAATAAGTCCTTGTGAAGGAAAATATAGAATAAAAACATAAATCTTTCAGATCGTCCGCTAGACCTTTTTGCCTTCTAGGGTTTCTTCGGGCAAATTTATATATATCTATATAGAATAACTAGCTGCTTTCACCCTTCACAGGGCTCTTCAGGTTTGTATAGCTGCTACAATGTAACACAAGGATTTTTATTTTATTTTTTATTGCCTCGTGTTAGCAACAGGATTGGACAAAAGCAATACATCTTTTACAAAGCCCTTTTGAATAGTTGTTAACAGCCTTTAGTACATGCATAGTATGTGCGAGTATACATATATGTATTTAGAAGTCTTTAGTAAGTTTATGCTATATTAGGGTGTATGTGGTTGTAGTAGGCTATATTACGGTGTATGTGGTTGTAGAAGCCTACATTTGGGGTTATGTGGTTGTAGTAGGCTATATTACAGTGTATGTGATTGTAGTAGGCTAAATTACGGTATGTGTTGTTATAGTAGGCTATAAGACGGTATATGTGGTTGTAGTAGGCTATATTACCATGTATGTGATTGTAGTAGGCTATATTAAGGTGTATGTGGTTGTAGTAGGCTATGTTAGGGTGTATGTGATTGTAGTAGGCTATATTAGGGTATATGTGGTTGTAGTAGGCTATATTAGTGTATGTGGTTGTAGTAGGCTATGTTAAAGTGTATGTGGTTGTAGTAGGCTATATTACGGTGTATGTGGTTGT
>NW_018408868.1:157915-206762 GCF_002113885.1 Mizuhopecten yessoensis
CAGCTATAGTACGGTGTATGTGGTTGTAGTAGGATATATTACAGTGTATGTGGTTTTAGTCCGCTATATTACAGAGTATGTGGTTGTAGTAGCTATAGTACGGTGTATGATAGATTACAGTGGATGTGGTTGTAGTAGCTATAGTACGGTGTATGTGGTCGTAGCAGCTATAGTACGGTGGATGTGGTTGTAGTAGCTATAGTACGGTGTATGTGGTTGTTGTAGGCTATATTACGGTGTATGTGGTTGAAGTACGCTATATTACTGTGTATGTGGTTGTAATACTCTATATTACAGTGTATTTGGTTGTAGTAGTCTATTTACGGTGTATGTGGTTGTAGTAGGCTATATTACGGTGTATGTGGTTGTAGTAGGCTATACTAGGGTGGAGGCGGAAGATGGCTTTATTGTACTCTATTTGGCTGTAGTAGACTGTATTGGGTTTAAGCAAAACGTTATTAATATTTACTTGTAAGTAGGTGCAAACTATTTTGTGATTTAAATATTTTTTATTGTCTTGTGTTAGCAACGGGATTGGACACTTTTAAATATAAGTATGATAAAGTTTCGCGGGACCTTTTGGTGGGAGTTCGTGTCTAAACAATACACCGGATGTTGCAGGTCTAGCTATCGTTATATCATTATTCACGATAAAGTATACATAAGCGATATTAAAATACACGTCGGTAGATATAAAAAAAAGTACTTGTATGTCTTTTGATAATGGAAGACGATGTGTAATGAACGCTTTCTGCAATACAAAAACCGATCGCGCCCATTTGGAGTGTCCAAGTCGTCTATACGTCCTTGAGGAGAGATGTTCCCAGTAAAACCGGAAGTGACACTGTCCCATTAACCAGGCGGGGTAATTACAACACGAGTTTTAGTACATGGTTATCTGTACGAGATAAGACAAAAAAAACTCCGTGTAGTTAACCACTTGTTTTATCTCTCGCTGGAGTACACACAAAGATACAGTCGAGATGATAAGTGATCACATGGTCTACATTCAAAATGGAATTGGTGTTATGTACAGTCAAGTGGGTTGTGATTCTAGGGGCCAACTTCACACTGGAAATCTAAATCAGTTTATGTCTAGTGTACTCAGTTGTTACAAAACCATTTCAAAACGGAATGTTCTATTTATGTAGTCTCTGAATGTAAAACTTTGTACTTTGTAACAACGTAAAGTTTATCTCAGTGGCGTGGCCGTTTTCAGATGTGGATACCGGGGGGTGGGAGTTGGGGGGGAGAGGGGGCAGCATTTCCTTCGCAAAAAGGGGAAAGGCTCACCCGAAGAAACCCCGTCCGATTCGATTCATCTAGTAAAACACTTGGGACGCTTTTCTCTATCGGCAAGGGGTTTTTTTGTCACTGAGATGGAAGAATGTTAGAACAAATAATAAAAAGGCACCTTCGGCAGGAGTTAATTATTCACCCAACACTTTCGAAACCCATAATAACCAATAATACACAACATATATTTTGTGCGTGCAAACAATTGTCACATGATGCCTCATTTTCATTTCACAGTCACAGCGAATGTCATACTTATAGACGTTGAGCCAGTAGTCATGCGGTGTCACTTAGACATAAATGTAAACGCTAAGAAATGTAAATCCACGCGTGTACCTCTATCGAGGATGTTAATTCGTCCTAGATAAGTTAAACATTAGTATGCATGTATAGTATGTTTGAAAACGACTATGCACGCGCATGTATTGCTGACAAAAATAAAACATTGTTATTAACCAATGAAAAGTGCTGTTGCATTGCCAACACGGTGAAATTTTCTTGTTTAAGGCACGGGTGTTTAGGGTCAAACGTACACGTACCCACTTTTATGCACTGACTTAACTGTCTGACAAATGTATCAATACGTATTAAGATGCTACGAATAAATGTTTGGGGAGAGGTTGCATCTAAAAACCAGAGGAATCTAGACAAAGTCCGTCTCTGCGGAAGGATAAAAAGTTTGATCGCTTCCCAAGAAGACTTATATTACATAATTTACAAAGGTAACAGGATCACAACTTCAATCCGTACTGGGATTACACGTACATTAAACGCGATCCAAGGAGAAATGAGAAGCTTATTGCCTTGCGTCAAGTGACCTAGTGGTAAAGACAGGTACTTAGGTCCCCGTGGCTTCATGGGCCGGCGGAACCACTTCCCCGCCTCGTTCTGACGTTATACAGACGTAGCACGGAGCCACCGCTGAAGATATCGTTTTCACTTTTTCTCATCTCCAACAGTTGGTGTTTGGTTTCTTTCCTTACTCGGGCTTCCATCCCCTTTTACATAGTTTCTATCAGCCTACCATTAACATTTCAGAACGTTTATTGTCTAAGATTACTCGGCTTCCGGCGCGGATGAATCTCGTACATAGACAGATAAAGGTAAAACCGGGATGAGCCTAGTTTAAACCACGTGTTGACGGAGGGTTGTTATATTGTGACCACTTAGTATAGATTAAATGCATTAGACTTTGTAAAACGGGCGGCTTCAGAAGCTGATCGTCTTTTAATTTTTCACAATTCAAAAATAATTCAATGATAGACCGATACGTTGTTCAACAAATTCTTCAATGTTCTTGCCATTTCCAGTCGTTTCGGAATACATCCCTCATGCTTATACATATAACTATGAGATACACCTTCATACTATCAACTTGAGACTTTAACTTGTGAAATACATTTCTTTTGAAATATAACTCACACTCTTTCATGACATTGTGATGAGAGACAAATCAAGTTATAATGTTGAACGATTTGGGATGGTCATTTCGTCCACAGGATAAGTTTTCAGTTATCACCTTGTCAAAAATGTATACCCTAGACAGCTTTGTAACGTGGTTTGTACAGTTTGGTCATCTCGACTACCGTTGAAAAGCAAATGTCTTCTTGTACTTTTTGAGTTCAGTGGTGCGTGTTCGCTTACTCAAAATTCATATTTCGTCACATTATATGCTTTCATCAGTAAATGCTCGCTATCATATCTTATCTCGTTTAGTATATGTCGTGTCATTAGTTTAAGCACGTCACATGACCGGAAGACAGACCAACACGTCAACCGGAAGTCCGTTCTGGTTATTGACATATCTGGTATAACTTTAGGCAATTATGTATTAAATAAAGACAACATCAACAATAATGACTGATAACAAAAAATCTGAAAGCTTTCTTACATAAATTGGTATATTTTTGTACAGAGAAAAAAGCGATGAGAGAGAGAAATCAGACGCGCATCATGTGTGCTGACCTTTCCGTAAGGAAGGGGTGTAATTACCGGCATACTTCAGTAGGTTGTTTATGGATGGTGTAAGTTGAAGTCCAAATCCGTTACAATATCGTACTAAAAATAGGAATCCTGATCACGTTTGTTTGTGTTAGCTAACGTTGGCGTTCTTTGTAAGCATGGTTGGGTAGAAATCACGCGTTATTTGTAACATTGCATGGTTTGTGTTTGGGTAAGAATCCGGAATTTTCCAGTATTTATAGCTATGAGGAATTAGTCATTAAAGACCTTGTATTGGCTTGATAATAAAATGCTGGACTTTCCCTAACATCTGCCACAATCCAAAGAGATAAAATCTTTCAATTAATTTGAAGTACGGAGATTGGTGTTTGGGTATACAAAGTCCATACCTCTTAGTTTATTGACACTGTCAAAAGTTATACTAAGTTTTAACCATGAGTCATTTTTTTTGTTCAACTGGCAAACAACTGTCGTTCTATAGTATGTTATAAGATGTCATCACAGTATCTTGTTTAAACAGTCAATTTAACATTATTTTTGCTGTACTGTAAGACAAGCGAAGGCTTTTAATATTGATGTTCAAATATCATCTTTTTGCGTGAAATAATAAAAAAAAATCCATAATAATAATACATTGTTTCTCAATTCTTTGTTTCATTTAACCGGTAATTGATTAAAAAAATATCTTATTGCTGCTAATATGATACCAGGCTCTAGATATAGCATTATCAAATGAGAAGTAACACGGTTAAAAGAAACACAATTTATTTGTTTTCCCACAACCACTATAGGTTTCCTCATTCTTACAACCACTATAGGTTTCCTCATTCTCACAACCACTGTAGGTTTCCTCACTCTCACAACCACTATAGGTTTCCTCACTCCCACAACCACTATAGGTTTCCTCACTCCCACAACCACTATAGGTTACCTCACTCCCACGACCGCTGTAGGTTTCCTCACTTCCACAACCACTATAGGTTTCCTCACTCCCACAACCACTATAGGCTTCCTCACTCCGACAACCGCTGTAGGTTTCATCACGACCACAACCACTATAGGATTCCTCACAACCACTCTAGTTTTCCTCACTCCCACGACCGCTGTAGGCTTCCTCACTTCCACAACAACTATAGGATTCCTCACAACCACTCTAGTTTTCCTCACTCCCACGACCGCTGTAGGTTTCCTCACTCCCACAACCGCTGTAGGTTTCATCACAACCACAACCACTATAGGTTTCCTCACAACCACTATATATGTTTCCTCACTCCCACAACCACTATATATGTTTCCTCACTCCCACAATCACTATAGGTTACCTCACTCCCACAACCACTATAGGTTACCTCACTCCCACAACCACTATATATGTTTCCTCACTCCCACAACCGCTGTAGGTTTCCTCACTCCCACAACCACTATAGGTTTCCTCACAACCACTATATATGTTTCCTCACTCCCACAACCACTATATATGTTTCCTCACTCCCACAACCACTATAGGTTACCTCACTCCCACAACCACTGTAGGTTTCCTCACTTCCACAACCACTATAGGTTTCCTGACTCTCACTACCACTATATGTTTCCTCACTCCAACAACCACTATAGGTTTCATCACAACCACTATATAGGTTTCCTCGCTCTCACAACCACTATAGGTTTCCTCACTCCCACAACCACTATAGGTTTCCTCACAACCACTATATAGGTTTCCTCACAACCACTATAGATTTCCTCACTCTCACTACCACTATATGTTTCCTCGCTCCAACAACCACTATAGGTTTCATCACAACCACTATATAGGTTTCCTCACTCCCACAAGCACTATAGGTTTCCTCACTCTCACAACCACTACAGGTTTATTCACAACCACAACCACTATAGGTTTCCTCACTCCCACAACCACTGTAGATTTCCTCACAACCACAACCACTGTAGATTTCCTCACTCTCACTACCACTATAGGTTTCCCTACTCCCACAACCACTATAGGTTTCCTCACTCTCACAACCACTATAGATTTCCGCACTCTCACAACCACTAAATGTGTCCTCACTCCCACAACCACTATAGTTTTTGCAATGCCTGACCGTCAAGTACTCAAGACGTTAAACAGTCTGCCGTCCGGCCGAGTAACTTTCCTGACGATGCATTGTATGATTTATTAACAGATCCGTCTGGTTGTTGGCTTGTGGCAAATCGTTCAATAATGACTCAACAAAGAAATCAAGTTAAAGTGGAAATTTATTTGTAGACATTTAAGTGACAAGTAAACAATATAAAAGTACACCCCACAGTAGCCTGAAAGGTTACCTGTACAATGTTGAGATGAGTTGTCTCCCTTTGACTAATTGACAATGTGATTATAAATAAATTAGCAGGTTGTTGAATATGAACAAAATGGTTGTATCTCTTTAATGTATGCTTCAGACAGAAGCTACCTCGTACACCCCACAGCAGCCTGAGAGGTTACCTGTACAATGTGGAGATGAGTTGTCTCCCTTTGACTAATTGACAATGTGATTATAAATAAATTAGCAGGTTGTTGAATATGAACAAAATAGTTGTATCTCTTTAATGTATGCTTCAGACAGAAGCTACCTCGTATCTGTTGTTAAAGATTCTCTTACTAAACTATTTAGCAGTACCTAGTAATTTTGTTTCTAATATATTTCTCCTAAATTGCACCTCGTACAGTTTTCACTATGTTTCCTCACTCTCAGAACCACTATACGTTTCCTCACTCTCACAACCACTATAGGTTTCCCTAATCCTACAACCGCTATAAGTTTTCTCACCCCCACAACCACTATATGTTTTCGCACTCCCACAACCACTTTAGGTTTTCTCACTCCCAGAACCAATATAGGTTTCCTCACTCCCACAACCACTATAGGTTTCCTCACTCCGACAACCACTGTAGGTTTCCTCACTCCCACAACCAATATAGGTTTCCTCATTCTCACAACCACTATATGTTTCCCCACTCCCACACACGTGATGATTGAATATCATGTTTTATATTACTCGTGTTACATATGTAGTTATAAAGATGATAACCAACCATTTCTCTTCGGAGAACATGTATGACCCAGTTAGACCCAATTTGTATATTTTGAGTAGTTATCCATTGTGCCGGGTAGTACCCAACTGCCTTACATCTACCATACCAAGAAATGCGACATACAACTAGATCACAAAAAGTTGCGACACGTTTAATACACACATTGTTTGTGAAGAAAGTAAAATTTTGATATCATGTAGTATACATGTATTTGTTAAAGAGTATTTGACCCGGTGCTTTTTCTACAAAGTACTTGGTTTTCCTAAATTGAGTTCCTAGTATGACCAAACGGAATACAATTTTAAAATTTTAATAATGGTAAATCTATGGCAATATCAAAATCGAATGAACTACTGCCATCCGTCTTTCTCTGTTATCGTGCGCTGTGCGTTTTAATGACAATTTCAACTTCCTCTTCAAAACCACTGAACTGATTGACTACAAACGTTTTACAATGTTCCTTATGATGTCCTGACCAAGACTTGTATTCGTACTAATCCGAAAATCCAAGATGGCCACGGTGATCCCTAATTGGCCGAGACATTTTTTATTTGAACTCAAGCGAGCGTTAAGACTCCTTGGTCCTCTTGTTCTAGTTAATGCCCTTGGGCGCCATCTAGATGACCCTTTCCAGTTGGGCATTGCTTTGCTAGCTACTGAGCTATTTTCAGTTATGATTGAAAACAATAAATATATCAAAGGCATCAACGGTAAAAATAATTGGTTCAATACATCCGTTACCGTGGCTGTTGTGCATGTTGTACATGCAAAGCTATCTTGTTTTAGTTTGAACTGACGGAAGAAAGTAGAATGTAAATTTACAATAAACGTTGAAAACTATATTGAAATACAACAGCTGCACGATGCTTAACCCTTTTACCATTGTAGACCATAATGGACTCATCCAGATCAATGTATGGTAGAGTCTACTAAAGTAACATAGGGGTGAAAGGATTAATATTGATTTACATAATCTTAAAAAACTTAAAATGTCAGCTGAGGTATATCTACCTGTAAACTTTAGATATGACTTCCTATAAACTGAGGTATATCCTCAAGCAATATGCTTTTGATAGAAAAAAATAATTCAAATTAAACCAGGGACTTGTTGAGAATATGTTGTATGCTATATTCTTGATATCATGTTAGACAATGGACACTTTCTCTTTCATAACTGGAAAGCATATATCGCGTTTACACAAGTATGGATTTTTTAAAATTCAAATAAAAATGTTCTAGTCGTATTGTTTTATATCACTTTTTACCCCTCACTGCGGTAGAGGGATATACAAGATGCAGCATGCTTTCCTTCTTCAAATGACAGGTATCAGCCTGGCGATTGGTCAGGGTTTACTTTTACCTGAAACCAATCAAGGGATAAGTCAGTATTCCATGCATAAGTCATAATAACAAATCAAGAAATTGTTCATAGTTCAATTATTGGGAGCCTAAAGTTGGGTCCTAGTTCCTAGTTCCCAGTTCCGTTTTAACGGAACTAGGGTCTGGTTCCCAGTTCCGTTTATCTTAAACGGAACTTGGAACTAGGAACCAACTTCAGGCTCCCTCAATTATTCGTATATTAAGACACACATTTCTTTTTGCCTTTTCTATAGTTAATTTTTGTTTTTGCCAAAGACAAAAGGCACACGTATCCTTTTGTTTCGTCTGTAGTTACTCTGTATGTAAAGTTGTCAGCTGATAAAGACACACACGTCCTTCTGTGTTCCCTGTAGTTTCTCCATCAGTCTAGTTGTTGGTAGACAGAATTGCACAAATATTCTTTGTATGTTCTAAAGTTTCTCATAAAGTCAAATTAGCTGTGGTTAAAAGGCACACATGTCTCATCTTCTTTCCTGCAGTTTCTCCATCAGTCAAGTTGTCGAAAGATGAAAAGGCAAAAACAAATCCATTTGTATCTCCCGCAGTTTCTCAATAAGTCAATTTGTCTGTAGATTAAAGGCAAATATGTCCCGTTGTCTCTTCTGCAGGTTCTCGATTTTCTTTCTGTTACACCGGAAAACGATTTCTAGTAGTTTAAGGCGGCACTCCGTAAACCTCCAGACGTACAACAACGGATTAATTATGCTACTCATCAGAAATATAACATTTGCAGAGTGTCGAAAAGTTTCTGTATTAAACTGAAACTCGGGATTAAGGTAAACGCTCGTCCTGTACAATCCCGATGGAGTATAACACACGACAAACACCAGCATCAGCAGGCATAATTTAATGGTGGAACGGTAAAGCGTTCTTTTTGACGAGCCTGTGGAAATGTTTAACAGTTTCAGATACTTTTCGTGTTTACGAATGTTCAGAAATACTCCAGTGTACGCCACTAGTATTGTTGTTCCACACAGAAGGCCGAGGGCGATCATCAAACCAAAACCCATTGTTTTATTCTCATGGAAACAATTTAGTCGAAGACTGAGTCTGCGGACATATGTTGCCAAGGCCATTCCCAAAGCGGTAGTCCATGCTATTAAGGAAACTTTTGTGGTAACGGTTTTATCGACGTATTTTAGATACCACGTAGAAAAGTAAAGACAGGAAAATCTATCCACCGCCAGTATGGATACAGAAAACATCTTCATTAGCACAGTCACTCGGTTGAATATCAAGACAAAGTAGCACCAAAGCATGATTTTGAACAAGTGGAACTGCTCGCCTATGGCGAAGTTGACAGGACAGAAGCCTAAAAGCGTATCCGCCAGGGCGATGTTTTTTATCATTATCGAGATACGCCGGTCCATCTTTACACAGCGTGATAATGCAGCGACCGACATGATATTCATGATGACGATAGCAACGGATACAATCAGCTCTACAACTAGAGACGCTTTGATTTTTGGAATTTCAGAAGTATCAGATCCATTCATCGCAAGGCAGGTTTCCTTTACAACTCAATCGTAACTTCAGTTCATAAAATATTCAAGTTAATATGTTTAACTGAGCGCTGGTCGTCGAAAAGTTATTCAGTCTACCTACAAATAAACAAAATCATATTTCAAAAGAAGCACATTGTAGGGGTCACATGGCAATATTCTGTATACCTATATTGGAGGACATTTTTTGATAAGAAAAACAACGTTATTTTTCTTCAGAAAATCATAGTGATGTAGAGGATATCTAACAGTGTCTTCAGTAATACCACATATATTTCACGAGTGTGGCAAAATACTAGCCGCACGATTGAAACATATTTGGTATTACTGAAGACACTGTTAGATATTCTGTTAGATTACCTTTTTAAATTAAAAATTAAAAAAAAAATCCGGAACAAAAAACGACACGTAGCGTTGACCATACTTGATCTGGATACTCTTACCACTAGCATGCCCTGACGACCCAACGCGACAAAATATAGTCCGCTCTGCAAAATCGCCAATGCTGGGAGCGGCGGACATGCAGCGTGTGCTCTGTCACCACTTAGCCTTATTGATACAATCGCTTAGCCTTACTTTGGACTTGGAAACGCTGACACCGTGTTTCATTTGACATGAATTTTCTCCAATCAAGAGGTTAGAATTGCTGACCTGCATAGCCTGCTGACTTTCATGAAAATGAAAGTTAACTGTGTAATTAATCGTCGTGTTTCCCCTAGATGATAATTCCCCGATGATATATAAAGATGGTTATTTTGGGCAGTAGAATGGGTTGATGTCTCCAACGGATTTTCTCGAGGCCTGTTTAACGATGGGTCACTTGTAATTTTTCAAAAGGTAGTTTGTAACCAGCGTTTTGATTGTTCAAATCGGCAAAAGTGATATTTTGCTTTATGATTTTCACTTTTAAAGAATGAATAATTTTCAATATTCCACTTGTAAAAATGTAAAAAAAAAATCAGAATGTAACTATGGACGAGTTTTTGTCTGTGATCTTTGAATTGACTTCTGGATATTGCATATTTGTTGCTCACATGGTGTATACCCTAGGTGGTTTGTGGTACACATGTTGTATATACTAGGTGGTTTGTTGTACACATGTTGTTTATACTAGGTGGTTTGTTGTACACATGTTGTATACACTAGGTGGTTTGTTGTACACATGTTGTATACCCTAGGTGGTTTGTTGTACACATGTTGTATATACTATTTGGTTTGTTGTACATATGTTGAATATACTATGTGGTTTGTTGTACACATGTTGTTTATACTAGGTTGTTTGTTGTACACATGTTGTATAAACTAGGTGGTTTGTGGTACACATGTTGTATACACTAGGTGGTTTGTTGTACACATGTTGTTTATACTAGGTGGTTTGTTGTACACATGTTGTTTATACTAGGTGGTTTGTTGTACACATGTTGTATACACTAGGTGGTTTGTTGTACACATGTTGTATACCCTAGGTGGTTTGTTGTACACATGTTGTATATACTATGTGGTTTGTTGTACACATGTTGTATATACTATGTGGTTTGTTGTACACATGTTTTTTATACTAGGTTGTTTGTTGTACACATGCTGTATAAACTAGGTTGTTTGTTGTACACATGTTGTATACACTAGGTGGTTTGTTGTACACATGTTGTTTACACTAGGTGGTTTATTCACATGTTGTATACCCTATGTGGTTTGTTGTACACATGTTGTATACCCTAGGTGGTTTGTTGTAATCATGTTGTTTACACTAGGTGGTTTGTTGTACACATGTTGTTTAGACTAGGTGGTTTATTCACATGTTGTATACACTAAGTTGTTTGTTGTACTCATGTTGTTTATACTAGGTGGGTTATTCACATGTTGTATACCCTATGTGGTTTTTTGTACACATGTTGTATACCCTAGGTGGTTTTTTGTACTCATGTTGTATACACTAGGTGGTTTGTTGTACACCTGTTGTTTATACTAGGTGGTTTATTCACATGTTGTATATCCTAGGTGGTTTGTTGTAATCATGTTGTTTATACTAGGTGGTTTGTTGTACACATGTTGTATACCATAGGTGGTTTGTTGTACACATGGTGTATACACTAGGTGGTTTGTTGTACACATGTTGTTTATACTAGGTGGTTTGTTGTACACATGTTGTATACACTAGGTGGTTTGTTGTACACATGTTGTATACCCTAGGTGGTTTGTTGTACTCATGTTGTTTATACTAGGTGGTTTGTTGTACACATGTTGTATACACTAGGTGGTTTGTTGTACACATGTTGTATACACTAGGTGGTTTGTTGTACACATGTTGTTTATACTAGGTGGTTTGTTGTACACATGTTGTATACACTAGGTGGTTTGTTGTACACATGTTGTATACACTAGGTGGTTTGTTGTACTCATGTTGTTTATACTAGGTGGTTTGTTGTACACATGTTGTATACACTAGGTGGTTTGTTGTACACATGTTGTATACACTAGGTGGTTTGTTGTACACATGTTGTTTATACTAGGTGGTTTATTCACATGTTGTATACCCTAGGTGGTTTGTTGTACACATGTTGTATACCCTAGGTGGTTTTTTGTACTCATGTTGTATACACTAGGTGGTTTGTTGTACACATGTTGTTGATACTAGGTGGTTTGTTGTACACATGTTGTATACACTAGGTGGTTTGTTGTACTCATGTTGTTTATACTAGGTGGTTTGTTGTACACATGTTGTATACACTAGGTGGTTTGTTGTACACATGTTGTTGATACTAGGTGGTTTGTTGTACACATGTTGTATACACTAGGTGGTTTGTTGTACTCATGTTGTTTATACTAGGTGGTTTGTTGTACACATGTTGTATACACTAGGTGGTTTGTTGTACACATGTTGTATACACTAGGTGGTTTGTTGTACACATGTTGTTTATACTAGGTGGTTTATTCACATGTTGTATACCCTAGGTGGTTTGTTGTACACATGTTGTATACCCTAGGTGGTTTTTTGTACTCATGTTGTATACACTAGGTGGTTTGTTGTACACATGTTGTTGATACTAGGTGGTTTGTTGTACACATGTTGTATACACTAGGTGGTTTGTTGTACTCATGTTGTTTATACTAGGTGGTTTGTTGTACACATGTTGTATACACTAGGTGGTTTGTTGTACACATGTTGTATACACTAGGTGGTTTGTTGTACACATGTTGTTTATACTAGGTGGTTTATTCACATGTTGTATACCCTAGGTGGTTTGTTGTACACATGTTGTATACCCTAGGTGGTTTGTTGTACTCATGTTGTTTATACTAGGTGGTTTGTTGTACACATGTTGTATACCCTAGGTGGTTTGTTGTACACATGTTGTATACACTAGGTGGTTTGTTGTACACATGTTGTTTATACTAGGTGGTTTATTCACATGTTGTATACCCTAGGTGGTTTGTTGTACACATGTTGTATACCCTAGATGGTTTGTTGTACACATGTTGTTTATACTAGGTGGTTTGTTGTACACATGTTGTATACACTAGGTTGTTTGTTGTACACATGGTGTATACACTAGGTGGTTTGTTGTACACATGGTGTATACACTAGGTGGTTTGTTGGACACATGTTGTATACTCTAGGTGGTTTGTTGTACACATGGTGTATATATTATGTTGTTTCAATTTCAATTTCAGCAAATTTTTATTCATTTAGAAAAAGGTTTGAACAACAAGCATAGCCTATATCTTAATTGTTTATGTCACAAGGACTAAATTAAACAGTAGTATACTTTGTTTTCACTAGGTGGTACAATTGCAGCCACTGTTGTACGTCAGATCCGGTTACAGAACACATCAGTTGTCGAATATGACACCAACCGTTTTTATAACCCTTTTATATTAATATCGATCTTGGTCAAGGCTTATTTCTATACCATGTCATCATATATCCAAGTAGTTTTAATGAAATCTTTTGAACTGCGTCGACGAATATAATCACAATACGGTCGCACCTCCGGTTTTTCAATATCGTAATTTTGTATATTCGAGAATATGAGCTGTTGATGTTTCATTATTCCGTTAACATGACCACAGTGAGGATATATATCATATCCAATATTGCCAACTATTAAGAGGCGGAGTGAGCCTTCATGACACTCGACCCAAGACGTTTGCCTATCGATAGGGAGTGTATACACACTGCATCAGATAGGGAGTCACCAGCTGATTCATCTGTATGACCCGATACAGACATAACAGGGGAGGGGGCTAAATACGTAGGCGAAACATCTCGGGTCGAGTGACATAAACAATATACAATTTCGTCACATCGTTGTACAGGTAAAAAATACAAATCGCTCACTCAGCCATAGCTTGACACAGGGACCAGTCGGTCTTGAAACGTTGCGACACGTTTAACACGTACATTGTAGAAAGTAAAATGTTGATATCAGGTATGACGTGTTTGTCCCTGTTCGAACTCAACGTGACAAATACTAAATTGCCTTATTTGGATCTTTGTATAGCATCATGTCGATAATAAGAAGGTTTATATTGGATATGTGTCGTCAATTTATTTTCACATGCCGTAAATGCTGCTACATTGAAAACTATGCAATAATCATGGATTTTTCCCGACTTCAAATGACTTCTGACACACAGCCCATTCCGGTACCAATTTTTGAGCTGGTTTCGTCGTAAATCGCTCACTCCGTCACAGCTTGACAAAGGGACCAGTCGGTCTTGAAACGATGCGACACGTTTAATACGTGCATTGTTTGTGTAAACAGTATAACTTTGATATCACATAATTCCATACTGATGAATCTTATCGAAAATAATGAATCCTGTTCAAATACCATTTCATTATGTTGATTATACCAAACTGCATGTCGTCCTTCTTATCATTATACTTAAACGCAATGACATTGGAACAAAGGCCGAAATAAGAGATGTCGAAAAATAGGGTGAACAACATGAAAAATATGGTTTGTTATATTTTTATTAAGATTTAATGAACAATGTTTGATTTAAATGGCTTCGGAATAGCATTTCTTTTTCAGTTATAGGTATGAACAATATAAAAAGTATTAGCCCCCTCTCCTGTTAAGTCAGTATCGGGACATATATATGACTTAACCGTTGTGGCTATCCCGACCGGTCAATACACAAGGTGAAAAGAGCGGTAAAAGAACAGACAGAAAATAGAAAAACCGAGACAGAAGAAAAGGATTTAGAGCCAAACCGAAAGCAAAGGTTGGGTCGCTATACCCTACGTGAAAGGGACATCTTAGGCGTTTGCACGGGTGATGAGGAAACCCATTTCTGCAACCCAATGAGACCACTGACAACTTCCAGACAGTTACTGGTGCACCCAAAAGACAAGACTGGCATTTCAGACAAAACAGGAGCCGTATATCAAATTCCATGCAAAAATTGTCAGCAGTCAGTTACAGGTGAAACTGGGAGGAAAAGAATCGTACAACTAGCTCATCTATTTTCCCCAAAAAAATTTAAAGGGTAGACTATTTATCCTTCGAAGTAATTAAATTGATTGTCCCCTTCTGTATGTCTTTTACAGTAGTTGTGGTGGCAAATGCCATTTTTAATTTGCAAGTTGACTTTGATAAGTAAAAAAAACACAAATCAGGACCTGGAACTCACTCCAGTCACAGGTGTTGAGCAAATATTATATGATATATATAATATACAATACTAACAATTGATATCTTATAACATAAAAAGGGTGTCATGCACCTTTTAATTCACTTAAAATTGAGAGATATTTGAAAAAGCCAAGTTTGAGATGTGTCCAGAAGCCATAACTCAGTATAAAACAAAAGGAAAGTATGTAGTCAATATGCAATTTATGTAAGTCTACTTATGTTTCATATGCTTGTCTAATTTATTCATGTTTTCAAAAACAGAAATGGTATTATTTTGGTTTTTAAGCTCATTTTGAAAACGGCAAACTATATTTGTGATTTACCTTACCCCTTTTGGTACCCCCTGAAACTCACTTTTACCTTAGATTTTCCGTATGTCATACAATAGGACATCTTTGAACAAAATAAGGAGGTGGAAATCCGAATATACCGGGGCCCAAAAAAGCGCCTTATAGACACCCTTCCTTTGGTTCATGTCTGAAGGAACATCAAAAGGATGTAGGGAAAATGAGCAACATCACATTCGCGAGATCCACACGCAAAACATCCGCCGTCCAGTACAATACATTGGCATAAACAGAACACGCAAACACCCAAAATTACAACGTCGATTGGGACAATGCCAAGATAGTTGAAAGGGAACAACCCACAAAAACGAAACAAATCAAAGAAGCAATCAAAATAAGGAAAACTCAGAACATGAACAGAGACGAGGGGGACACCAGCTGAGTCATATGTGACCCGATAATGACATAACAGGGGAGGGGGCTAGATCTACACCGTACCTGTAACCTATCTGATGCAGTGTGTATAAGCAATTTCGTCTCATCGTTGTACAGGTAAATAATACGAATCGCTCACTCAGTCAGCTTGACAAAGAGACCAGTCGGTCTTGAAACGTTACGACACGTTTAATATGTACATTGTTTGTGTAAAAAGTAAAACTTTGATATCAGGATGAATTATTTTAAGGAATACGATCAAGACCGGTTAAAAACATGCATATGATACCAAACAACATAATTGACATACAAAATAATTGACATGAGCCGGAAAAACACATGTCTTAAAGTAATAGAAATCCAAAAGTATTGCACAAATTCTTCATAAGGACGCATGAACGATCATAAGAACTACTACCTAAAATACCTGGTACATCTATGTATGACGTTCGATTATGTTTTTATGCATGGTTGAATATGGACATTCCCATTATAAGTTAAAATCTTTACTTTAGCTCTTTTTACACTTGCAGTATTGCACTTAACTATTGAATGTTCCGATTTATTGAATGTTCCGATTTATTGAATGTTCCGTGTTCACCCTTGATTGGTAGAGCCCCCCGCCTGATGTAACCGCCCAGAGTGTTGAATTCTAGTACGGCACATGCATCGTTTCTGCTGTTTAATCTTAGAATACATATTATTATTATTAGATATAATAAAGATTCGGATAGTAGACAGTTCTGATAATAATATCAATATACTAATTATGACAATACATTAATACAGTAGACACCAAGTTAACATGTAAAAGTACACAATAACAAAATTATGAATACGTTACCTGTTTATCTGTGTGGTTCCATACGTAGCCAACATCTAGCGGACGTTAATCAGTCGTATTTAGAATGACCATGTCAGTCACATCTAGAATTAATATACGGTCTCAGTTCCTGTCATCGCCGCAGAAGGCACGAACCAATGTATGGAAGGCAGCTATATCAAACACCCGACACCAGCGTTAAGATTTAAGGTACGTCAGTTGTACTGAACATCTCATTATAAACCATTGACTAACACGTAAATGGGCGACACGGATATATAACTTCCCGGTATCAAGGACGCGGCGATTGTTATGGTGACTTCTGAAAAAACGTATCACACCAGCTATAGCTAATTACGCAATTGCAATTAGATAATAGTTATTTACATTGTCTTGTGTAATTGAATGTTATTTGTATTAGATGGCGAATTTATTTTAATGTTATTTAAGCATTATACACTAACGAACGATATTCATTTTGTCTGCAATCCTGTTTCGTGTTATAAGACCATAACACAGAACAGAATGCTGTTTTATGCTTTATTCTTAGTTCACAAAGCACTTTTAAATTCGAATTTCGCGGTGTTTGTTCAAGAGGTAGAACAGCCCATGGAATTGCTCACGGAATGTTGTCTCGTGACTTTTCACGTAAACAAATATAGTTCGTGGAAATAAACTATTTCCATGATTTACTGAATAAATATATTCAATTTATATTTTATAATAGTCTTACATAAAACGATGGATATTATTGAATCATACTTTTTTAAGTTTTTTTTTTTTTTTTTTTTTTTTTTTTTTTTTTTTTTTTTNGGGGAATAGCTATCCGGTAGTTAGTTGGTCCCGTGGAGATATCATAAGGCCTGTATTATGGTCTCATACCACAGAACTGGCAATGCAAAGCAAATGTAATTATTGTTATTTAATATTTTAAATTATTGTTTTTACCTCGTTCTTTATTTCTTCTTTATTTTCTTCTTCTTTCTTGGTATACAGGCGAGACACTGGCAGATAGCACTACCAAGAGCAATCCTAGAGGCATACCGCTTCACAGAGAGTATGTTCTTACCTAAAGGAAACAGAAAGAAGTCATAGCGACTTAGATCTTGTGAATAGGGTGGGTGGTCAGTATGTTCTACCGTCTTTTCAAAAACGCGTCTACAATATTGCATTCGTGGGATGAAGCATTGTCGGGAATTGGCCGGATGACATTCAACCCTTTACTTGAACGCTTTTTCATGTAGAATCTATTGACAGGCTTCAGTATTTTGTCTCTGTAAAACTTGGCAGTTATGGTTTTCCCTTACTATCAAGTTATCTGAACCACAGGACCAATAAAAATTGTCATACCAATCTTTCTTGGCGCTTTTTAAGTCTTGAAATCAGTGGCATTTTTCTTGAATTCTCGACAACCATTGCTCGTTATTGATGCGCCTCTGGGGTTCAAAGTTATTAACCCAGGTTCTCATTCACTGTAATTATCTAAGATAGCTTTCTTGTGTCGCAATTACCGTACTCGTTTGGCATTTTGTTCAGGTGTCAACAAATGAGGGATCCATCGTTCACAATATTATTGTTGAATAGATCATATTCCAGCAAGACAAAGTGCATTGAACCATTATATAGACAACGTACAGCACAAGGAATGACCACAGGTAGATTATGTTGAAAACCTGATTTCTCAAATTACTCCGGTTATGATCAATAGTAATCAGCGAGTATCAGTAGCCGTGTGTGGTTCCATATATGATAAACAAGGTACGCCACTCCATGTCGAACATCATCACACCTATAACAGTTCATCCATGTTTGTCACAGGAATTTACCGTCATCAACATTTCACCGTCCTTGTCTTGTCATTTCTTCAATGAGAATAAACATTCCTCCCACCCATCACAGGTGTGTTCCATTTTAGTCGGGAAAGATTAATAGAATCTCTCACCCCCTTGCGGGTAAGATAGGGGAATCTCAACCCGAGGGGGAAGATTCGTATGTTGCCAAACACGAGGCTTTGCCGAGTGTAAGATTTTTTTTCCCTGAGGATTGAGATTCCCCTATCTTACCCACATGGGGGTGAATGATTCTTTTTCTCTTACCCTGTTCTCTCAATGTGATAATGACGTGACGTTGATGGATTGTTGACGCGACGTCATTGTATTGTTGAAGTGACATCATACCATTGTTATGAATAGGGGAATCCCCCAGTCTCAACCCTAGAGTAAGAGCAGGAAATCTCACACTGGTAAAAAGTGCGTATACAAATGTCCAGGGTAAGAGAACAGCTTCCCCCCCCCCCCCCCCCCCCCCCCCAACCTTCACATGTGTGTCTCCCGTTTTAGCCGGGAAATATCAGCTTTTCTAACATACTTCCAGGGTGATCCCGTTGTTGCTAGTGAAAAGATAACTCTATCTTACACGGGGTAGGGAAAGACAGCTGACACGCGCTATGACGTCATAATTAATGGATTGTCGACGTGACGTCATTTGCTTGTTTCCTTGATGTCATACAATTGTTGTGAATTGGGAATCGTCCGTCTCGACCCAAGGGTTTTGGGGTTTGCCGGAAGAATAAGATCGATGTTTATTTCGACTGGAATTTGTTTGTTTGTATATATGTGAGAAAAATAATCAAACATGGGTCTGTTCCATAGACAGGGATATCTCAACCCTCGTGTAAGAGTTTGGCTGGCCAGCACTCCGCAAGCCTCGTGCTGACCAGCCAAACTCATACACTCGGGTTGAGATATCCCCGTCCACGGAACAGACCCATGTAAGATTCTATTAGTCACCCCAGAGGGGGAGATAGCCTCGTGCCGATTAGCACGTGTTCGAGTGTGATGTCATTAAAATGCGTCACCGGTAATTGTGACGTCATCAAAAGTGAATGACGAAATTCATACCCCAAATGTGTTTTTGTTTACACTACTGTCGTTGGAGTTGCGACTGAAATAATAGGATGGGAGAAAAACAATCATCCCTTACCTTTAGGGTATGACAGAGAAATCTCCAACCCTCTGGGTGATTTGTTTTGGTTGTCTAACCCTCGACAGAGCCTCAGGTTAGACAACCAAAAAATATCACCCCTCGGGTTGGAGATTTCTCTATCACACCCTTAAGGTAGGGGAAGATTCTATTAGTCACCCCCTAGAGGGAGCAAGCCTCGTGCCAATTAGCACGTGTTCAATTGTGACGTTAAAATGCGTCACCAGTAATTGTGATGTTATCAAACGTGAATGACGATATTCATACCCCACTTTTGTTTTTGTTTACACCACTGTCGGTAGAGTTGAAACTGAAATAATAGGATGGGAGAATAATATTCATCCCCTACCTTAAGGGTGTTTACAGAGAAATGTTCAACCCTCGGGATGATGATTTTTGGTTGTCTGTCCCTTCGCAGAGCCTCGGGTTAGACAACCAAAATACATCACCCCTCGGGTTGGATTTTTCTCTGTCACACCCTTAAGGTAGAGAAAGATTTTATTTGTTATTGTCTTCGTCAATACCGCAGCTGATAACCACTCATCAGTCCAGTCCATGGCATATATAAAAATTAAATGTTTAGAAAATAGCTTGTCAATTACTATGGTTTGTGCTGACCTTCTTGTCACTAATCTTACCAATATTATTTCATAAATGTTATTAACACTTCGATAACACACAATTTCTAATGTAATTAATTTAATTACCATTGCTTTTGTATGAATAATTACAATAACAAATGTCTACTTTTGTTTTTCAAATTACACCAAGATAAAGTAAACGGATAACAACACATTTTTTATCTCTTGATAACCATCTCGATCCCGATCATTTTAAATTATGGAATAAGATGGGGTGTGTATAAATCAATGCATATACCATAACAATACATTTATATGTTGACAGTTGAAATATCTGTAGTAAAATAATCAATGACACAAATAAGCAACGCTACTCCTAATTGAAGTTCCCCAATCCCCTAAATGCTGAAAGTTGAGCAGGGAATAACAACTAGCTTTTGAAAGACTTTGGTATGCCCCGCCCTGTGGACCGAACCAGTTGCCTTCTTTGCCTTCCTCACCTGGGTGAATGTTCAATATTGAAGCCACAATTAAGGTATTGCCAAGGAAGGCGCTAGGAAGAAATATAAAGATCCCAAATATTGCAATGGGTGCAGCAGATATATTTTGGTCGCTTTTGTGAACCCAAAGAAGGCACAAAAGCAAATTCCAAATTCTGCAGGGGGCTCCACATTAGTCGCCTCTTACGATACATGCAATGGGTAAGTAACAGCAGGTGGATTCTTTTCTCGATCACCGATGTGCAGTAATTTTATTTAAATATTGTTTGTTTTACAACAATTGCCAAAAAAGCTTTATCATCATATACTGTACCTATCAATTTTGTTAGCCTGCAATGAGTCTTCATCAGGGAAGAAACCGGAATCCCTGGAGAAATTCTGTGTGGTTGCGCATGTGACCCCACCCCTTTTCACGTTGGCACAAATTTCCCGGATCTTTATAAACATTTGAATAAGGATTCGTACTTTTTCTTACACAAACCGTTCGTCACCTTTGAGAAACTGGAAGAATTTGCTTTGCATGATGGACGTGATTTTTCCTTTGCCTTAAGTCGAAAGTTCCTTAAAGGCTAAAGTACTTTTGTCGGCTTTATTCTTCTTTTCGTTAATAACTGTCCTGTTGTGGTTTGCAGTGTGTGAAGGCAATTAAATGGTTGATAATCGACAACAAAGCACTGGCATTAACTGTGAACCTGAAGAAACACTTTTCAAGAAGCTATACTTAAATACTGAAAAACATCCCAAAAGGCACAAAAAGAGCGAAATAGACATTTGACAGTTACGGCATTTCCATAACACAATCCAATCGGTGATCTTATAAAAACTAATCACGTAGGAAAGGAGTCGCATAATCATGACCCGCTCGTAAATTGAATTTCCATAATCCAAAATCCATATTAAACTTGCAACAGCATAGTAAAGGCTAATGAAGCTCAACAAAAGAAAATCGCATAAAGGGCAACTCATCGGATAATGGACATGCTTATCTCATTATGTTATCCGACTGATTCCAGCACCGCCCCTACCAAGCATTGCTGACCAAATTGGTAATTTCATCCTAGTTTTGCACTCATCTGACATTGCTTACCACACAGATACCACAAGAGTAAACCCAGTGGTGTCGTTAAAGGCAAAGGATAGCGCTCTTGCCTATCGCCAAGAACTGCACAATCGAAAGTAAAAATATGATCAGGTAAAATGGGTTTTCTCCTGGTATTCCCTTTTCCATCAAAATTAATACCAATTCAACCAAGACCAACACGAGCTATTGTTGGGTAGGAATTGTTTTAATACAACTCAAATATGTTTTATTTAATGAGTTAACCATCCTTGAACTGCCCATGCTAGGTCAAACAGACCGGAGAGTTTCCGCCGATGTAACTGACTTAGTGTAATATCTTAAGAGAATTATTATTGACATGAACAATGTGATGGTGATTTCAATGGTTACCCATAAATATTTCCAATACTAAACAATATATTAAATTACCATTATAGACATCACGTGAAAGCACACAACAGTAAAATTAAAACTCTATTTCCTGTCAAACTTTGTGCGGTTCTATATGTTTCCAGCAAACTACGAAAGTCCTGCACAACATTAAACACTCTATAACAGTTTACCCGTGTTTGTCAAGGGAATCGCAATTCATCTTTCACTGTCCTTGTCATTTCCTCGATGAGAATAAATACATCACTGTCCTCGTCAATGCCACAGATAACACCCACTCATCGCAATATTGTTAAAGATTGCGTCATACAGCGGTATCATCCTTACAGGACTCACCGGTGATGCTAAGGGCCAAAATAATGGAAAGTCAAATTATATAAACTACTGTTGAAACAGAGGGACAGGTGGTGCGTAAAACACATTTATCTATGCATTTAAAATTAAAATAAGAGCAGTTTTGATAAATTCAAATAAAAAGATGTGTAAAGTGTGAATATCATGAAGCGTGTCCCTACCCAAAAGAGAAAAATGTGGTCGTCAAAGTTACAGCATACTTAGGGACCAAACACAACCCACTAGCAGAGTCTACCATCTTAAGCACGGTACATAAATGAATGTAATTTTAACAAATTACGCGGTGTAACGCTATAAAATTTAATTTTAAATATATATATCCTAGCATAACTCTTTTGACGTGTTGCTCTTAGTTGCGGTTGCATTGTTAATTTTCCAAATTGAATCACTATGTTCATACTGCTCCCAAGCTTTAACCCCTCGAGAAATAATTTCAAAGCTAAGAAGTGCACTATTTGATCACACTAACACACATGTTTCTGCATCGTCGAGATCCTACTGAAACAGAAGAATACAACCTAGCCTTTCAGTACATAGTGGTGCGGACTCTATAAAAGCTGCAGACCTGACGCCAGGCAGAGACTGGTAAATATCGCCTTAATACCCGACCAATCATTTTAATAATTAATATTTCTTTATTCCGTTATTCAATTTTGGAGAACAACTCAATTTACAAAACTTTTAACGACCGGTAATCACTTTAACAAAAATGAAACACTTAATACTCAGAGCCACACCCTGCAAAGACTATTAGCTATATATAGCCTCACTCACATGAAAATACACCTTAACAACATAGTTGCACGAATTTTATCTAAAAATAGCATGACATTAGGACATTATAGATCATTACATTATATTCAACGTTGACAAATATTGCACGTGCATAACCTGTTTCCACGTGATAACTCCCCAGTTTTTCGTATTACATAAGAGGTCATTAACCGTTTTATTTTTTACTAATCGTGAGAAACGTTTAAATAAAGAAACAAGGGGAAATGAGATTTTAATTGGTGCTTTCAGTAAAACTCGTAAACTTCATCTATCGCTAATCAAACCGAAGTCAATGTGTATTGCTTTTAGTGCACAAGTAATTCAAGTTCAATTTTAAAGAATGATGGATCCCAGTCAGTTCCTTCAGACAAGTAATTATTGTAAGAGACTAATCACGAACTCTCAATCAAAACACTAATGACTATCCTCGCTAAGTTTATTATTATTTGGGTGTGTCTCAAGCTATTTTAGCGACGATGTGTATTGACTGCAGAACATAAAATCAACACATCTCTTTACAATACAATGACTAAAACAATTCAACAGATCTTTCCGTTTAGAAATTACAATCTGTTAATTGATAGACGAGAGAAGATATTTATGTCTATTTGGGTGTTTTTTTAACAGAATTTTGTGAATAATTCTGAATATATAAACATGTTGCAATGCTTTACCAATTCCGGTGCGGATGAACCAGCGATACATTTGATTTTTGGGAAGGACAGTGAACCTGGATTTCAAAGCGAAATAGTCCGCGACTTGTGGGGGAACGAAATGAGATAATATTGCACAATGGCTTGATCAGTGGGATTAATAGAATGTTTCACCCCCTTTGGGGTAGGTAGTGGAATCTCAACCTTAGGGGGAAGATTCTTAAGTTGCCAAACACGAGGCTTTGCTTATATCCTTCACAGTTGTGTCTCCAGTTTTTGCCGGGAAAGATCAACTTGTCACCTCCTAGCATATGTTCAATTGTGACGTCATTAAAATGCGTCACCGCTAATTGTAACGTCATCACAAGTGAATGACGATATTCATACCCCACATGTGTTTTTGTTTACAAACATGGCAGAATATTTCAATTTCTTATTCTATTATTCTCCCATCCTTCACATGTTTGTCTCCCGTTTTAGCTGGGAAAGATCAGCTTGTCAATCGGGACATAGCCTCGTGCCGATTATCACGTGTCTCGGCAGAGCCTCGGATTAGACAACCAACCCCCGGGTAGGAGTTTCTCTGCCACACTCAAGGTAGGGGAAGATTTGATTATTCTCACATACTTCACAGGGTGATCCCGTTGTTGCTAGGGAATAGATAACTCTATCTCACACGAGGTAAAGATAGACAGCTGACACGCGCTATAACGTCCTTATAATGACTTGACGACGTGACGTCATTGTATTGTTTCCGTGATATCATACAATTGTTGTGAATGGGGAATCTTCCGTATTAACTATAGGGCTGTGGGGTTTGGACGGAAAAATCAGATCGATGTTTATTCCGACTGGAATTTGTTTCTTTGTTAGTATGTGAAAAACAAATTCTTGAAGGGGTTTGTTCACACTAGGGATTCCCCTTTTCATAACAATGGCAAGACGTCACGTCAACCCTGAATTTAGCCTGTAACGTTAACGTTGTAATGCATGTATGTATATGCTACACAACGGGAGAACAGGGTAAAAGACAAAGAACCTCACCCACTTGTGCTGAAATAGGGGAATCTCAAGCATCAGGGAAATATTCTTAAGTTGCCAACATTCGGCACAGCCTCGTGTTTGGCAACTAAGAATCTTTTCCCTCAGGTTTTCCCTATCTCACCCTTAATGGAGTGTGATATTCTATTATCTCGCACCGGTAAAAATGTGGATATACCTGTCCAGGATAAGAGAAAAGCATTTCCATCGACTGACATTACTATTATGATCTGTTCTTTACAGCCCGTCAGCATAAAAGGGGGCACTATCGAACGACATGGCACGTTGTAGAGTGTTGTCTGCCATTGATTAAGTGAAGTTGGTCCAACACGGAATAAAATTTGAGCTGTTTTATTCATAATCCTGTCACAGGAGAGGGACTAGAAAGTTTTTAAGAATTGTGTCTAATCCACTTGATTAATATTAATTAATTAAATATGATTGCATGAATGGTCTCTATTGCAATCTCGTGAGTGTGTGTAGAACTTCAGACATCAGAAATACCTATTTATTTAGTAGTGGATATTTATTCAATGGAAGGTTTAGGGGAATGTATAGCCTAATATGGGATATTGTTGTCTAATCCGTAATGACACATTTTGGTAAATAAAAAAAGTTTAAGCTTTGTAATGCAATATCTAAAAGCACTGATTAGACATAGTTATTACTATTTACAACAATTTTCTACTTTTAAAATGGTCCAATCTGGAATATGCTGCTTATTGTAAAATTATTCTGAAACAGGTGCTGGCTACTTTAAACCCTTACTTATAGAAATGACTGACATTACAACATACAGCTGTTTCGAATAATAAAGAAAACAAATTGCTGAACTATTGTTAAACAACACCTTTAAAGTACTGACCAGATGTCAGATTTTCTATTTATAACAAACTCTCCACAGTTCCGTGGACTCGAAGGCATTATTTAACTATTTGATAGACACTGGTCTGTTCTATAATCTCTGATGTGTTTTAACGCACCTTACCCTCTTCGACGTTATATAAATATCACAAGCTCCATAAAATCTGTTCAGTATCTCTTTTATTATTTTAACTCTTTTTTTTAATTCTAATTATTTACACATACCATGCAAATGCTTTTAAAAATATCATTTTCATCTGATTTTATCTTCGCTACTCACATGTTTATTTAAACAAAATAAATAAATCGCCATGGCCCTAAATGATAACGGTTGTCGGTGGGCTGTTAAACACAAACAAACAAACATTATAACAAAATATCTACTGTCTTATTTACCCTTAACGACATGATATCTTCTTATAACAAAATTATATATATCTAAATGACATAATACTTATCGTATACGGTATATGTGACACTTCGATGACTCGAAGGGTATTCACTATGTCACCTTCATCGTACAAATAGCTCAAAGGTATCTTTTACACCTTAAAACCATTGTAAAAGCTTTGCAAAACGGTTTTACGATATTTAGCAATGCTTTTATAATGGTTTTAAAATTTATTTACGAAGGTAAAGGAGAAAGACACTTCATTACCGTTTCATATTCACATTAAGATCAGTTTAAAGTATACACACTTTATATCATCTTAAAATAAATGCACAAGAAAATAAATCAACTGAACTACTTTATTTTCCCGTTTATATTAAAGATAAAATACATGGCACATATTTTAAAACTCATCCAATAAGCATTAACCAATGACTGCAAAGACTGTTCCTTTGAGAATCAATGCATTCCTCTCTACAAATCGTCAAATCAGATCCTTTATAACATCATATTTGATCTTATCAATTTCTAGCTAAAATAGTTTACGACATCACTTTCGGATCATGTCACTTTCTAGCTGAAATATGTAGAATTACATGTAAAAACATTATAAAGATTAAAATAACATTTCAATGAACTTTATGCAGGTCCGTATATTAGCATGTATTTTGATTTTAATAGCCATTACTGAACTATATTTTGTAAGTGGATGTGTTTGTAAACATGACGCGGAAGGTGATGGCGAGGAGTTGAAGGAGATTAGGTCAGGCGTATTAATTTTCAAGGAAGCCTGGTTGTTTTAATTGGCGCCACAAGGGACTTACTGATGGTTTGGATGGTTGTTTACATTCCGACGGTGTGCTTTTCAACCCACCATGCTTACGGAAATAAATTTATTCTGTTCGGGGGTTGTACTAATGGGCGCCCGTTTAGCCGGTTTGACTTGGGTCAACCCTCTCGTTCTTGTGCGCATGCGCATTGTTTGGATTATACTTGTTTCCACCCAGGTTAGCCGTCGTTACGGGTCAATTCTACGGTTTGCCGTGTTGATTCTCGCATTTTACCTACACTAATGTTCTTAATATGGTGCAAAGGTTGTCTAATTTGATATCAAAGCCATGTTACGTCCACATATAAACAACTTGCCAGGAAATCGTCATTTGTTTACTTGTAAATGCGTCTAGCATCTGATTCCGTTTGTAACGTTTTACACCATAGGCTTGTACGGAAGATTCTTTCTTTTAAGTGTGTTAGTTAACCCATAAGGCAGTTGCTGATTTTAACTTTATGCATATTAGTTTTTTCATATCTGCTGTTACAATATTTGTTTTATTCAGTCTTCCATTCATCTATAACATTTCCCATCGCTGTCTAAATTTAGTTTCACTTTTGTGTAGGTATTGTCCATGAATAGGCATGTGTGTGTGACACTGAATAAGTAAATATATCTTAAATCGTGTTGGTTCAAACCAATGGAACGATTGTGTATCATATCGTGATGGCAAAACCACCGGATCGATATTGAGTGTGTGCATGTTGATATATAATCGGTTTTGGTTCGATCTAATGAAATAGTGATGCTCACTGATCGTGTTGGTACAGTCCTATGGAACGACATGCATTTGTGTGGTTATATACATTGTCAAGAACCTTGTTGGTTCAATCCAATGTAACGATTGCGTATCATATCGTGATGGCAAAACCACCGGAACGATATTGAATGTGTGCATGTTGATATATAATCGGTTTTGGTTCGATCTAATGAAATAGTGGTGCTCACTGGTCGTGTTGGTACAGTCCTATGGAACGACATGCATGTGTTTGGTTATATGCATTGTCAAGAATCGTGTTGGTTCAATCCAATGGAACGTTTTGTTTCATGTCGTGTTGGCAAGGTTCAATTCCGTCTTTGCGTATTGCAGAGTTATCTTCTCTTGGGAGCAGGGATTGATTGTTACGTCATTGGTTTGTGCGAGAAAATTACGTCGTTTTCTCAAAAATTGATGACGTTACTCTCACAAACAAGTGACGTATCAATCAATACCTGCTCACAAGAGAAGATAACTCTGCAATGCGCAATGACGGAATAGAACGACATGCATGTGCATGTATATATATGTGATTTTTTCAAAAATCGTGTTGGTTCAATGCTACGGAACGATTTTGTCACGTCATGTTGACAAAGTTCAATAGAACGACGTAAATGAGTGGATGTATATATTGAGTGGTTTAATTAAATGGGACATACTTCATGTAATGTTCACAAAGTGTATTGAGATTGGATGCAACTGAAGTGCATCAAATATAGAACACCAATGGTTCTGTTCAATACAGAAGAACAATTTGTTCTGTCCTGTTGCTAAGTTAACTGATCACCTCAAAGGTGAAAGTGAATTTAGTTATTTCCTTAGCACAAAACATGGTATGTGCTAAACTTACAATTGCTGATTTTGTTATATATGCAGTCTGATAGGTATGTTTAAAAGCAAAGTTGTGTTTGTTCCTATACTACTCAAAATGTTCCTCATCTACCGACCAGTCTCAATTTTTCAATGCACATTTGGATATATTGCTCTATGTACACCATTGATCTTCAGATGAGGTTTTCCTAATACATATAGTTTAGTCAAAAGACATCATTATCTGCTGGGACTCCACCTTAATGTCGGTCAACGTGGTTGACATTTAAATGTTATAAACACTTGAATACTGTTCGTATGCCCATTTTCCAGATTCCATGGCACCTAAGCGCTCCAGGCCCTCTGCTTCCTTACGCCACACATTTTTGACAAGGCCAAGGCGTGGGGGGCAGCAGGTTCAATCAAGCAATGAGCCAACTGAGGCGGATATTCTAAACCCAGCACCATTGCCTCCCAATACTAACGATGTGAGCCTTGGAGTTCCTGTAGCTGCTGGTACTTGTCCCTCAATAGCAGAGTTGGCTGCGGAAATGCTACGGCAGGTGCAACATCAGGGAATAGTTTCCTACCACAAGAGCAAATGCTGCCTCCAGTGACAAATTGTCTGGATTCCAACCCAGGTCTACACCCTCTGCTGCATTGGGTGCTCCATTGCAAGCTACTCCTTTCTTGGATACAATGGCAGGAATGTCTGCTGCTTTGGCTGTCTCTCCGCCAAAACATAGAACAAAGAGGAAAGCAGCCAGGGACAGTTTTGTTTTCCAGGAGGAATCCCAGTTTCTTATCAGTATTTTTCTACTTGCTTAGCAAACTCCCTAAATTGGGCGAGTTTTCCATCATCACAGTTCAAGTCTCATAGTTTCCGTATTCGGACAGCCAGTACATTTGCTAGGAAAGGATTTTCTGATGAGGAGAAACAGCACATGGGTAGGTGGCGATCTCCTGCATTCAAACGTTACCGTAGGTTGTCCACTCTATATGATATCCCAAGTTCCTGATTTAGCTAATTCCATGAGGACTGTTTTTGTATTTTCTTTGCAATCGATCATGTGAGAGAACATTAATTCGCCTACAAACTGTTTTTAACGAGGGATTGTTTTGTAACAACTGCATTTCAGTCATGGCCCCTTTTTGGGCAAATGGTCGAGAAAGGACGTCGCTGACATCACCTTTTTGTCTCTAGTTGCATCATCTTGACCCACACATGCGAACACAGGGCGTTTAATATAATTAATTATAAAATTTCCTGGGGTCGAGAAAGACTACATAGGCTAATGAGCTCATGGTTCTATTGTGATGCATTCTGTAGCAAAGTGTAGCAGGCTAATGAGTTTAAGTTATATTGTGACGCATTCTGTAGCAAAGTGTAGCGGACTAATGAGTTTAAGTTATATTGTGATGCATTCTGCAGCAAAGTGTAGCAGGCTAATTAGGTTAAGTTATATTGTGATGCATTATGTAGCAAAGTGTAGCAGGCTAATGAGTTTAAGTTATATTGTGATGCATTCTGTAGCAAAGGGTAGACATGTATCTCTCAATCCTAGCTTTCACCATGTACAATGGTTATTTTTCCTGGACATGTATATCCCTTGGATGGTGGGCGAGATTATTGGTTACTAGTACCTTCCAGATCATTCTTTGACAATGAACCTGCCTAGTTCCTGTGAGCTGGATATCAAGTCGGTCATCTACATTGGACTTGTGAATAATTTAATGGATACAAATAATCCGGACGTTCCGTTGAACCCCAGAAAAGACTACATATGGTGGATATACTGGCGTGTGAGGTCTACATGTATGTACTTCCTGGGCATAGGGTCGAGGAAGATTACATTTGCATGATAGACAGACACTGGAGGAAAATTACCCTCCCTGTTTTATCTCATACTTAGATTTGCTCTTGGCAGTTGTTTATTGAAACTCGTTTCAATTAATTGTGCATTTGATCATGATGTTTAGCATACATGTTTGCATATATCATATGGAGTATATTATTCACTTCGTCAAAAGTATTTTAATATAGTTATATTTTCTGTTTTAACTAGGAATTGATTTTTTTGCAGCATAGCCTTTTTGCATTTTACCGGTGTTGCATTTGTTAATTTTACTATTCAATCCTATTGTAAACAGCTTCGGATGGAGACATATTTCCCTTTTTGTCAGCCAATAATGGAGGTGATTAGGTCAGGCGAATTAATTTTCAAGGAAGCCAAAAGCAAACAGAAGAGCACAGCAATAATTACTAGAACCTGCATTCAAATTTAAAGCAGTGAAAAGGTCAGTAATAATAACAAAACTATCGGAATTCGTTTAACCCACCTCCGTCCCTTTTCGAAACCTCCTATGTTTCTTTGAATCCAATACAGCATTTTGGAAGTTTATACAATTTACTTTATGTTTGATGTAATTCTGGTCTTCACCTAAGACCAAATATTATATGTTATTTTGCATACTGCATAGGCATATTGTTTGGTCCCTACCTAAGACCAACGGCATTTTTAACATATTTCATAAATGAAACAAGAGGCCCAATGGGCCTGCATCACTCTTCTGGTATTAATCTCACAAATGTAACCTTAAAAGTGGACTAAAATAAAGCTACAGGCAAAATATCAGTGCCTTGACTTAAAGTCGTTCAGACGAACCTGTTTAATGATTTAAACACATTTTACCCTTGTGACATTGAAAGTCAAACATGGCCATTGAATTGAACACATTTTTTAGCCCTCCTTCCAAGAATGCAACTTGCCTAATGTCAACATCCTATACCTTTTTGCACTATGGGCAAGATGTGACCTTGAACGTGTGACTTTGAACGTGTGTCAAGGCCATTCACATGAACAAGCAATCACCCTGGACGCTTTAGTTATTCATATACCTTGAATATGGGAGAAAGTTATTCCTTTGAACTAACTTGGTAGCCCTTCATCCCAACATCCTTCTGGCCTAATATCATCACCCTGGGTTATGGTTATTTAGAAGAAGTCCTTTTAAGATTTCAACATATTTGACCCCTGTAACTTTGAATATGAGCGAATGTCATTCATTTGAACAAACTTAGAAGCCCTTTATCCCAGCCTGTTTCTGGCAAAATATCGTCTCCCTGGAGCTTTTGTTCATGAAAACGAAGTCGTTTAAATATATCAATATGTTTTACCCTTGTGACCTTGAATATGGGCAAAGGTCATTCATTTAAACAAACTCTGAAGCCCTTCATCCTCGCATGCTTCTGGCCAGATATCATCACCCTAGACATTTTGGTTATTCAGAAGAAGTCGTTTTATAGTGTTGTAAAGAAAAATAACCCCTGTGAATATGGGCGAGGATAATTCATTTGAACAAACTTGGTAACCCTTCATCCCTGCATGCTCCTGGCAAAATATCATCATCCTTCTTATTCAGAAGAAGTCGTTTAAATGTTTTTAAGACAATTGAGTCCTGTACCCTTGGATATGAGGAAAGGTCATTCATTTGAACAAACTTGGTAGCCTTTCATGTCAAATACCTTCTGGCGAAATATCATCACCCTGTTTAAGACTATTGACCCATGTGATCTTGAATATTCATTTGAAAAAACTTGGTAGCCCTTCATCCCCGCATGCTACTGGTCAAATAAACCTAACCCTGAATATTTTGGTTATTCAGAAGAAGTTGTTGAAACATTTTAACATATTTGACCCCTGTAACCTTGAATATAAGCCAATGTCATTTATTTGAACAAGCTCGGTACCCTTCATCCTAGCACGTTACTGGCCTAATATCATTATCCTGGGCTTTCTCATTACTTAGAAGAAGTTGTTTGAAGATTTAACATATGTGGTCCCTACGACCTTGAATATGAGTGAAGGTCATTCATTTGAACATACTGTATAGCTCTTCATCCCAGCTTGCTACTGACCAAACATTATCACCCGATGCCTCTCAGTTTTTCAGAAGAAGTGTTTTTAATTAAAAGGTTTACGCTGGACGGACGGACGGACAATTTATTAAAAAAAACATCTGATTTCACAGTATCCACGATCAGTATTAATTATCACCAAGTACGAACTCAATTAAAACAAAAGTTATATTCTTACGTCATAGCTATACTCATGGTCAATGACCTTGACCGGTGGTCACCTTTATATACATATCTTAGTATTGCATAACAATGTATCATGTTATATCCATGTAGGAGTCGTCCATTACAAACCATTCACCACCAAAGTTTAAACACTTTGGAGGCTGAAATGTCAAACTCAGTATACTTCTGACAGTGTGTCCTCGTTCTATGTTTAACCACTTTTGCACATCTTTAGTGTCTCAAAGTGAAATTTAACATATTTTAGAATTCTGGATTCTGAGATATTCACCCAAAATGATAGTGTTGATGGTCATATAGATGATGTATACAAATTTAAAGGAACACTTCAGCATCTCTGATGCGGGGGTCATAATACTGGCAAAGAAAATATCATTTGGAGTTATTGACGGCTTCTCACGAAGTAGAAAGAAGTTATAAAACTACGCATATTACAAAAATATCTTATAGTTAAAAACAAGGAAAATGAAAATGATACTACACGTTTGGGGAGATATGCATATGGTTTGCATACTCGTTGTCATCATACATTCATTCCTTATGGCGAAGAGGGTGTATACCTCAACGCAATACTCGTTATCATCATACATTCATTCCTAATAGAGAAGGGGGTATATACATCAACGCTTTACTCGTTATAATCATACATTCATTCCTGGTGGAGAAGGGGGTCTATACATCAACGCTTTACTCGTTATCCTCTCCTAAATGAGAAGGGGGTGTATACCTCAGTGCAATACTCGTTATCATCATACATTCATTCCTAATAGAGAAGTGGGTCTATACCTCAACGCAATACTCGTTATCATAATACATTCATTCCTGATGGAGAAGGGGGTATATACATCAACGCTTTACTCGTTATAATCATACATTCATTCCTGGTGGAGAAGGGGGTCTATACATCAACGCTTTACTCGTTATCCTCTCCTAAATGAGAAGGGGGAGGATACCTCAGTGCAATACTCGTTATCATCATACATTCATTCCTAATGGCGAAGGGGGTGTATACCTCAACGCAATACTCGTTATCATAATACATTCATTCCTGATGGAGAAGGGGGTCTATACATCAACGCTTTACTCGTTATCCTCTCCTAAATGAGAAGGGGGTCTATACCTCAGTGCAATTCTCGCTATCCTCATATTATCTTTATTTTGGAGTTTTTGAAATATGTTCATGTCGTGAAATGACACAAGAGAAATAAAATATATCAATGATGTGGTACGTGTCTTAATGTGACAATTAGAGTATGACATTAAAATGACAAAAATATCGTTCTTGCTCACAATTTGATAACAATGTACATAATTAATGATGTATTATTATTTAAGGATTGTTTGTTTCCCCCATTGTTCTCAGTACACACCCATAAGTAATTCCGTCGTACTAAAGAGGACTATTTGTATCAATACAGAACAGATGAAACGTCATGAAAATCGGATTGCCTGCTATTACAGTATTGCATAGTTTGGACGTCAATTACAATATACCACATGTCATCGACAATGGCGACCGACAATGGCGACAACGAGGTCAAACATATTTAGGTTGAGAAAGACTCTTTTCCTTGCGTTTTGGATGAAGATATACAACTAGTCAGGAACATGTCTTATATAAATTGCTGGAATATTTTGATACTCAAAAAACAGGAAACAAAACAGTTAAGGACACCAACAAAGACCCACAACTTTGGAATTTCCGAAATGATGAATTGCGATAGCATACTTTACTGAATCTGCACCATATTTTCGTCTACTGCTCTGCGTGTGGAGCATTCTGATGCTTTAATTTTAGAATACACGGATTTGATGTAATTAGATGACAGGGAAACATTTAACATCTGAGATAACTGTTATCTCAATCTAAAATGACGTATGTGATCATAACACACATATTATTGGCAGACTGCCTGGTGAGTTAGACAGAATACATATCTCGTAATCTTATTTTAATCATGTTCAAAGGACAGACAGCAAATGATAAATCAAACATAGTTGGAATATTTGTGTTTTTATTTTAACTGCAGAATAATTGGAAGTGTGTCTCTCGCTGCCCGGCCTTAAAGTCCTGTGCCTATAGGAGTCTCCACAAGGAATGTTTCAATTAAATTTTATCGTTCTGCTAATTAGGGAGTAGACAGCGGCTACCTTTGATGGAGATCAATTTTGAGATGGGGCGTTTACAAATCATTGCTCAACTCATTAACGCCAACCGCAATCATTGACCGTGTTTAGCAAAACCCACTGTTTTATCATTGTTCGTGAGCATATTTAGTACCCATGACGACCTATCGCGCTAATTATAAACACCCATCAATTAGATAAATCATTAATCAGATTGGTAGTTAATTAAACAGGTGCTCGTGTTAGCAGTTGTTCAAATCTCTATGACACTCCATGACAAACAGAATAGATCAAATCTTAAGTTCAGTATCACGTTATTCAGAATATGTCAATCTTATGAATTAATAAACACAGGTATAATTCCGTTTTAAAAGGAAGTATGACGTATTCAATCCTCAAAGACGTAATAAGTCATCTAAGCAATCCCCAGCAAAACTGCACGTAGAATATGAATAAAAGATCTTCCTAGTTACCGTTGCATGAAGGTGACCCAAATAAAGGTCCAACAAGCCTCCTGATAAGTCATATTGAAATATCTCAATCAAAAATCGGAATACATAAATGTAATTTGAACATACTGGATTTATCAACATAATCCTTAACGAGGTTAACGCAGTCAATAAAAAGGAATCAAGGCTGTGGTTTCCATAAAAATAGTTCACCGTACTTTTAACATGACAATGTTTATAGAGACACCAGTAAATGCTACGAAATAACATATTTTATAAAGTTCATTTATATACTTACATGTTCTATAGATGTCATGCAGAGCTTAGTTTCTCTTTTTTTATTTTTTTATTCTCACAACAAGGTGATTGAGGCAATTAGCGGTATCTATGTGTAAAACCAACGGACCGTAACGAATACATAAACTTTATATAAAGTGTCCTTTCCTGGCAATTAATGTTGATATGTTATAAATAGTATAGCTCTTTTCAATTTTTATGGTTATATCATCACAGAATGTCATGAAATGGCACATCCTTTAAAGTTCATTAACTTAGCCTAAATGCCTAAAAGTATAATCTACTAAAATATAATATCAGTGAATTTACTGTGATTAAAGTAGCTTCGCATGGCAATGTCTATTTTTATTTGAGACTGGTATGCCTCTCCACAGTTAGTAAAAGAGAAATTAAGCTCCGCAAGACTGAACTTTAGATAATATGCCCTTTAATTCATAGCGTTTAGTTGGATCGCTAAAGTGATTGACATGTTATAAGTGAGGCGAACCTTTTTTACGACATCAGCCTTAATGCCTTATCATGCTCTCGCAACGAAAGTTCGAGTCAGAATGCCGTAAACAAGTTCGCGTTTCGGGCTACTGCGTTAAAGTTGAAGGTCGATTTTAATATTTGTTAAAGAAAGTTTGGCATTACTCTATCGGCTTCATTTATCATCGAAGAATGAACTCGCTAGAGCAGATAATGATACATCATTGAATGTTCTATTAATTTCCTCATTCATACGTCACACAATGTGTGGATGCGAGGAGATTTGTATGACTTGTGATGCATTGCTATTGACTACGTAAACCTTGCTATGGAACATTTTCATAACTAATGTACAAATGCAAAACATTGAAATTACATATATCAATCCGATTTTTAATAAGGGTGGCTATTCCGTCTTTGCGTATTGCAGAGTTATCTTCTCTTGTGAGCAGGTATTGATTGTTACGTCATTTATTTTTGAGAGTAACGTCATCAATTTTTGAGAAAACGACGAAATTTTCTCACACAAACCAATGACGTAACAATCAATACCTGCTCACAAGAGAAGATAACTCTGCAATACGCAAAGACGGAATAGTCTCTCTCAGGGGGCTTGTTGAATCTTAAGTAAAAATTGCGATATATAGCTATATAACATTAATATACAATATGAAAACAAATCTACATAGAGAAAGTCATCAACGCAAGATAATTGAATACGTTTATTATGTGACTATATTGCCGAATACCTGCTTCTTCATAATGTAAATGACACGTTATCCACATTCAGAGGTTCGTTACGTCAAAAAACACACAGGGCTCTTAACAGACAGCCACCAGAATCAGCTCTGATCACTTCCCTGAAAAGAACTACGAATTTCAGTTATAGGAATAAAATGGCATAGGCAACAAACCTTTTTATTGGACATTTATATATTGACGCAAGCTTTTCAAAGTATCATTGATAATATACCCAAAGAAAAAAAATTAAGCACCCCCTGATATATTGAATTATAGTATGTTACCACATATTTCAATTCAAATGCAAATATTTATTTTAACAAATTAACGGTAATTTAGATATTGAGGTATTCTGCACGTGAGCCATGCCTCCCATGCAATTTCCAAATTTCAGTATGCCCACGCTTCAAATTTGGGTATTTAAGTGCGGCGTTTTGAAAAAAATATTCATTCGCTGTGAACATGGTACGAAGACGAATATCGGAGGCCCAAAGATGGCAAATTATCGGCATGAGGTCAACAGGGATGTCCTTTAAAGCTATTGGACGTCAGATGGGCTATCATTATACTGTAGTCAGCCGGCTTGTGAGAAAACACATCCAAACCAACACCGTCAAAGACTTGCCACGATCCGTAATATCGCAGCGTGAAGACAGGGCACTGGAACGCCTAGTTAGACGAATGCCATTTGCAACTAGTCCTGTTATTAAAAGACAATGGTTACCTTATAGACGTCTATCAACCAGAACAGTGAAGAACTGGTTGAAATCAGCAGGACAGAAGTCAAGGAGGGTAATTAGACGTCCCATGTTAACTGATCGACATCAAAGATTGCGTTTGGCACGACGTGGTTGGAACTTGAGGACCTGGAACAAGATCCATTGGTCGGACGAGAGCCGGTTTCTCCTGCATGTAACAGATGCACGAATGAGAGTTTGGAGACAGAAAAATACAGCATATACCCCAAGGAACATCAAACCAACTGTCCCTTATGGTGGAGGCTCTGTAATGGTATGGGGTGCATTTCTCATGATTGCAAGTTGAACTTACGAGGAAACCTGAATGGTGATCAATACATCAGAGAAGTTCTTCAGGCAGTTGTTGTCCCCCATTTTGATAACCATCCATTAGCTGCAAGACCTGTGTTTATGGATGACAACGCCAGGCCGCATCGTTCAAGGGCGGTAACCGCCTACCTTCAAGGCGAAGCAGTGACTTCTCTTCCATGGAAGCCATAGATAGCGATAGAGCATGTTTGGGACATGTTAGGCCGTCGTGTACAGGCAGACGAACCTCCTGTACAAAACTTACGTCAGTTGGAAGCAGCATTGCATCGGGAATGGCGACAGCTACCACAGCAGGAAATCCGACGACTGACTGGAGGGATGAGACGCAGGGTTGAGGCCGGCATCCAAGCACGTGGTGGTTTCACTCGATATTAAACTTTGAACCATGGATGTCGTTAAGTGACTTAAAATTGACGTTTCCTAAGTGAAATGACAATCTTATCGGGCATTATGACACTTAAAATGGACATGTTTTAGTGTAATAACTGGGCTTAAAGCTAATGTAATGTCCTAACAGGCTGAATTAGTATTTTTGCGATTATTTGTTCCGTTATCGTATGACACTACTCGCATCATTTGTCATTTCAAAAAAACGTGGGGGTGCTTAACTTTTTTCTTTGTGCATATATCAACAATTTTTGTTCACATTCTCGCGGTTGTCAATTTAGCTTTATCCATGGTAAAATAAATGAAAATCCTATCTTCAGTGTTTCAAAATTGATGATTGATGAATGTGCTACAAAAAAACTCCAATAATTTTCATTTTATTTAGATGTATATGAATAGTATGCAAGAGGCCAGTGAATTTAACAAGCTCTATTTGTAAAGGGGAACGCTTCAAAAGCCCCATCCCAGACGCAAATAATGAATTGGAATACAGAGATTTTTTTCTCATTTTTTTTTTTACCTTATCCTATTCATCTTAAGACTTCTTTGAAAGACATATCATGTTTCATGCGGCGTAGCTACAGGGGTAGTGGTCGGCCTAGTCATGTGTTCGTCACATCCATGACAAAATACTGTCCCAGCAATGACGGTACGGGTTTAGAGCTCAAATAAAGGGGGTGTGATATTCTGCTTCTTCTGTAATTTCCCCCATGTACTGTCCAACACTGGGGTACACCTCTGCCAATAATCAACCGAATATCTAACCCACTCGTGGGGTACCTCTCCTGATGGAAATGTTGGAATGACCTGCACTAGATCCAAAGCTTGCAATGTTTCTCTACCAAGGATCATGTTTCGTGTGACACAAGTAAATCGTGTTAAGGTGTTCCAAGTGGCGAATAGAGGAAGGGTGATATGAATGATAATGGTTAGTATTTTTTTAAAGTCGACCCTTGGTCAATTTGTATTTGTGGAGACTCGAATATTACCAAGAGTTCGATCAGACGTATCCTTTCAGTTTGGTTAGGGTTTTTTCTATCTCTTATACAGTTTACTGTCCAGCCACGTCACTATGATGTGCGCAATCAATGCATTCATATCTTCTTTTCTTGCTTGTTAGGTCCTTAGACAGCAAAAGCGGCTTGCATAAGGGGATTCTCTATATATGAGATTCAGCCAGTTAACAATTTCGGACATTCTTCTAGTCGGATCTTTTGATCTTCTACTTATATTGCAGCAATCGGGCAAGCTGTCCCTCTATATTCATGAATCGATTAAGCCGCACTAAGCTCTTGTGGTAAGTTAACGAATGCATGGTGAGTTTCTTATCCGACAGATACTGACAGAAATGCCTGCAGAAATTTGCTACAGCTAAATTTCTTTCACGTTGTGCAGTATTTCTTTCGACCTCTAACTTCTCGATCCTAGACTGAAGAAAGCGTCGGTGTTGCGGATGATCCCATCCGAACAATCCTGATACGAAAATCATTGTGCACTCGTAAGAGTAGCCGTAACCTCGTCAAAGGGCTTTTGGTATTCCTCCTTCCAAAGGGAATCGGTGATCTTCTTGGTCAGCTCGTACAGCGAGTATGCCATTCCGGCATAACTAGGAACATAAAACACCCTGCGGAACAATGGCGGTAGATTGTGTACATTTTATAAACCCTATTGAACTAAAAATGACATTCAAGTGACTAAAACTATACTTAACTTAGTACGACATTCAAGTATGTCCTGTACATTGTATAAACCCTACTGAACTCAAAATGATTACTAAAGTTATTAAAACTATACTGCACTAAATACGACAGTCAGTTATGTTTTGTACCTTCTTAAAAAATCCTGAACTCAATAAGACAGCCGAATTATTTAAACTATACTGAAGTCAGTACGACATTCAATTAATCCCTGTACATTTATTTAACCCACCCCCGAACTCAAAATGAAATTTGATTCATTTTCACTATACTGAACTCAGTATGACAGTCAATTATGTTAAACCCTACTGAACCAAAAAAGACAACCAGCTTTGTTTAAACCCTACTGAACTCAAATTGACAGTCAATTATAATTTAAGTCTAGTTTACTCCTAATGACAGTCAAATTATGTTTAAACTCTACTGAATCAAAAATGACCGTGTATTATGTTCAAAATCTACGGAACTCCAAAAATGCAAATGAAAAGAATTTAAGAACGGGACTTTTAGTTGTTGTGGAAGAAGGGAAGTAACTAGTAAAGTTTAACTTCCTTCAGTTAAATAGTATACCACAGCGTCATCACCTGACAAAAAGGAAAGCGATACGAAAATCGAAAATTCAACTTCCGGACAATATGACTTCACATAAAAGCAAGAGGCCAACGAGTCATGTATCATTCTACTGTTATTTAATGGTAATTTAAAGTATATTCAAAACCAAGTTTTAGTATCAATATTTAGAATTAAAACGGACATTCACCATGCAAATAACGAGCCATTTATCTATCACCAGTGTAGAAATTGTAGTCTTTAAGAAGAAATAATTTTCATGTCTTCAACGCATTAGAACGCTGTATCCTAAGTATTGTTGTTCGAAGTCCGTTATTTACGCCATAGTTCATCCCATCAAAATACAAGCTTAATTTTATGACAAATAGCATTGTGTATCGTCAGAAGATGCAGTTTTCGTTCTTAATACATTTGACTTCTATGACCGTTAATACGGGTCTTGGTGTTTTTTTCTAGCCATACTGATATAGCTCGTCACACCAATAATCTAAAAAGCCAAACTCACAAGTGATTTGAGATTATTAACGCATTTCGATATTGTGTACGTAATGGCTATTTATTCAAACGTGTTTCTATAGGATTGGGGCGTAGACTTAAAAAGGGAGGGGGGAATGTAGTGGAACTGGACTTGGTTAATCGTCGGCGACCAGGTAGCTCGATTGATAGAGCGTCCGTCTATAGTTTGGAGAGTCTCAGGACTGATTCCCGGTCTGGCCGTTGAAGTTCTCTTTCTCCTATTGCATATGCAAGAAAAATCAAATCAACTTGTTGCATTGCCTGTCAAATTCAATGGAAAGGCATACAATCTAAAAGCTTACATCTCAAACCCATACCTAATGTATGAACTAAAATGGAAAGGCACAACAAAAAAATAAACTCTAGACAGATTCCATTAGAAACTCCGGGTTTATTTCACACCACAAAATAATTCAACCAATAATATTAATAAATTTGTGTAGAAAGTATCGGTTACAAACCACCTGTTAGAGATGATAAATGACAATGTAAGGATGACCTTTGGCACAATCGGGAACCGTCGGCACTTTCCGTAAACGTTTACGGAGAGTGACGACGGTTCCCGATTGATCTTTGAGAGAACTACAAGCAGAAAACAACATACATCCGTACTACTTATTAAACTTAAGTTAAAGTAATTTGGCTGAAACAAGCTGTTGGCGATGTCTTTCTTTATTTTTTTCTGTTACTTATGAAAACGTGTATATGTTGGTATCAACAGAGACGTATACGTCTCTGGTATCAATGATGTTTGGAATGCCAAATTTTAACATATATTCAATTAATTATACTTATCTTCAATTCAATTGAAGATAGGTACAATTAAATGAAGATAGGTTAAATTCAATTGTACCTATCTTTAGATTATTAAAGATAGGTACAAACGATAAGTACAATTATTTGTACCTATCTGCAATTAAATTGAACCTATGTACAAATACAACATACACTCAATTGAATTGAACTTATCTCCAATTGAATTGAACCTATCTTCAATTGCATTGGACCTATCTTCAATTAATTGTACCATCTTCAATTATTTGAAGATAGGCACAATTAATTGAATATATATATATACATATTCCATATGGAAAGCCAAATTAACAGATATTCAAATAATTGAAGATAGGTACAATGCAAATGAAGATAGGTTCAAATATGACGAATTAAACCTATCTTCAATTGAATTGTACCTATTTTTGTTTGAATTACACCTATCTTCAATTGAATTGTACCTATCTTGAATTATTTGAAGATAGGTGCAATTATTTGAATAAATGTTAATTTGGCGTTCCATAATGATCATCAATAGCGGTATACGATGCACAATACCAATACAATAAAATTGTCATCACTATTTCATCTGCTGATCACAACAGCATGCGTATGCCCAATTTCGCAAAAAATAAATACTACATTTTCGCTCGCAAGCTTCCAAAATTATCTTCCTTAAGACTTAAGAATTAATTTTTGCAGTTTTACCTTTTTATTTATAAATTGTCAAAATGAAATTTTGAAAAATTTGACAGGGAAAATAAAATGAGCAACAGGATGTGCGATTTAGGTTTATGTACAGTCGATTAGAAAGATAAACAGAATACACACACACAGGTGACTGAATAATACCATTATATGTTTGTGTCTTTGATTACTTGTAGATAATGGTGAGATGTGCAATGGTCATGATTTTTTATGTTTATTGTATCACTGATACTTGTGTTACTGGAATGATAAAAGGAAACAGAAATACATAATACTAATGGTACAGCAATATTCCTACCTAACTATAACCATTACTTTACACAAAAGGAATTAACACAGTATGAACAAAGACAGAGTAATACTTGACTAACATAACTGAGATTCATAAAAAAAAATGTATTCTTGTGTTGTATTGTCCTAGAAAAGAACTTTTATCACTGATTTCCCTACCACAATAGAATGTGCTGGCCAGTTCATCATGGAGTTCCTTGAAACAGTTTTATTTGTTCATTAATTACTCACAAAATGACTTCATGCAATATTTAGACAACACCTTTCATCATTTAAACTTATACAGGCAAGTATTAATTCACCAATGGAGTCTGATAGCAATTGTATTTGATTCTGTGATTAAATTCACGTCCTTAAATGTGTGATGTGGATGGTCATCAATTGGAGTTTACAGAGGAATTGCCAAGCTTCTTTTTCTACCTATACCACACTCACGGTATCATCTACCTGGTACACAGTTCCTATGTTGGTCACTGTACTTAAACTCCGATTGGTCCTGTCTGTAGGTCATGTTCTTTAGAGAGCTTAAGTAATATGTATGAAAGCGTAATATAAATCCATATTCCATCATAATGTGATGTAGGCTTAGTTAGAAGCCAACAGAAACAGTACATACATCAATGCATGTAAAAAAAAATGATTATACTAAATTACAACCATTTCTCATATATTTGTTCATTTTCAAATGATATTTGATCAAATTTAAAGTTTATACAAAATACATCATCCTCTTTTTTAACTACAAATGCATACCTCACTGCTAAAAGTTAAACTTACAGTTTTATTGCCTTTAATCACTGTACTACTTAATGACAAAACAGTCATAGTATTGAGGTTAATTCAAACAGCACAATTAAAAAATTAGAAAGAATTTATTATACATTCTGTGAAAATAAGTTTTACTAAGAAAGAAAACTGAAACATTGCTTTTCAAAGAAGAAAAATCTTATTACACCTAGGTAACAAGATGGGACTTAAACATCAACATTCAGGTATAATGAAACTGACCAAAAATATGCTTTCTCATCTACATAGCATCATACAATCCTACAGCTCTCACACTCTCAGCTCATACACAAGAATGTATAGGGATGTTGGAGGTTCTTCAATATCCAAATTCATAACTGCTTTAATCCCTAATTTCTAGATTTGTTTCACATTTACTTTGCATTGTCTACCAATGAAAGTCATCCAGTTTCTACCCATTTGTCTTTGAGATTGTTTGATAGAGAAGTGGTTGATTATATTCACAGGGCTATATGTCAATAATGTATGTATCTAATTTTCAATCCAAGGGAATGTTGCTTCCTCAACACTAATAGACACTAATCAAATGAATCTCTACAGTACCCAATCTAACACAAGCTGCCTCAGGGCTGCAGGTCTACAGTATACACCATCTCCTTCAAGCTGCCTCAGGGCTGGGGTGTCCAGAAATCTGTTGTATCAAGTTCCTTGTTTTTTTTTAATTAGAATAATGCATGGATTATTAATATTTGAATCATTGATATTTTTCTAATCGTTATCAATCAAAATATCATATACATGTCCTAAGACTTAAAAAGATAAAAAAAATAACCATTAATAAAGTTTTTCCGTTGGATTGAAGATTAATTTCAGATTGTGTGGCTTTAAGCTCAATGAAAATGGCTGACTGACACATCTATACCAAGTTTTTTCAGCTTCATGGTACGTAACTGTCAAATTTAAATCATTGATATTGTCTTAATTTTCAAAATTGAAAACAAAACATACTTTTCCTGCGAGTCAAAATAAGCCACCTGTATGTAATATACACAAACATTATACTTTTGTAAAACAAATAGTCAAACACTCAGCTTAAACATTGTACAAAATGTATTGTTGAAACTCGATACAACAAGATTCCAATCTCAAACTTAAACACACTACTGTACATAAAAAGGAACCTGCTTTTGGTATGTAAAGCATTAAAAAAATTGACAAATTATCTATATTCACAAATAATGGATTGATATAAAAAAATCATCAATATGGCTGGATACAATATATCTGTTTCAAAGGAAAGCAATAATAGATATTTTTCATTACAACAAATTCTATCGACAACAGAAAGGATTGGACACAAGGCTTACAGCCTATACACGTCATCTTCATTAAGCACTAATTACATTAAGAAATATCATCAGCACACGATTTATGTGTGTTGTGTATAACTAATTACATATTTCATATGTTCTTCTTATTATTAAGGATATATGCTTTTCAACCCTACATACGAAAGCTATAGAAAACTTTAATATGAAAAGAATATGGTTTCTGAGTCGCTTGGCAGAAAGAAATGCAATTTGAAATGTAAATGTAAATTTAATGATTGTATTCTGAATACTGAGCATTTTGAAAAAGAAAATTGTAAATGATATAAGTAGCTCATATGACGACAGTAAAATGACATAAGATCTGGTTAAACAATCAGGTTATAAAAACTGTAAGCAGAATCTCATTTCTAGGACTAAAATACCAAATCAAGCCTCACACTCGGGTTTTACTTCATTTGAATCTCCCTGCTATGGTACTGTGATTACTGACTAGTATCATGGCTATCATTCTGATTCAAGCATAGATGTCATTCTGACTTAAATAAAAGATGTAAATTTTAGTTCATTATCCTCTCATTCACGTTGACATCAATTTATACTTGCTTGATTTGTTTGTACATTTGAAGTAAATAACTTCTGTAGCAGTAGTTGCCTCTTCTTATTATGATCTGTACGGAGATGTCTTTTATAGCAATGAGAAAGATTATTTAATGAAAAAAATGTTTTCACAAAAGATTCATGCCAGACTTATTATACCAGAAAACTTCATGGACTGTTTATCAGAAAGCAACTTAACGACATAGAGAGCTAGGTGAGGCAGTAAACTACAGATAGCAATACCAGTCATAGTAAAATAACCAGTCCGTAAAATAATCAGTCCGTAAAATAAACAGGCTGCTATACTAAGCAGTTTGCTAAATAGACGGGGATAGTTTACGGGGAAACAGCAGCTTCCTGGTGTGACACAATACATTCAAATTGGCCAAACCTGTTAAACAGCTGACGCTAAATTATATGTTTTTGAAATGTTTATGATGATATCTCTTCGGAAAGGTTTACGATACTGTTGTTAATATTCTTGTAAATTATACCGGTGAAAAATCAGACTTTTACCGACAGCAACTTCAATACTACAACATTTTCAAACAAACTATTACACGATTGTCAATCACAAACGATATCGTAACATTAATACTGAACTGGTATTGGCTAGAACAGAAAATTTGTAAAACGTGATCACTATGGAATATTGTCTTCTAACAGAAGAAAAAAACACCAATTCAAAACAGCTATACCATTATCAGCATGATTCCATTCCAAGCAAAATATTCGAATACATACATAAAGTACCCATTAAACTTACAAGATTGATTTAATAATACATATAATTATCAAAATATTGAAACGTTTTGATTTCTGATTAGGTTCAACGTGCATAAGAAAGCAGACAGAGGAACGTCTGTTTAAGATATGTAATTATATATACGAGTCTGTCATACTACCACAGTCGCCTCCCCTTCACTCGGCTACATCTATCATCTCCTTCACACCAATACACACCCTAACCTCATCATGACATCATCGCAGTGTTATGATGACGTCATCATGACCTTATCTTGATCATATCACATCTTATCACAGATTGCCCCTTTCTGCTTGCTCCAACTCGATGGCTTCAAACAATGACTTGAAGTTTCCAGCTCCAAATCCCTGAAATTTTAAGAAAATGTTTTTGCAAATATTTCAAATGTGCTGTTTATAATGCAACACAAAGTTCATTTTTATACATAAACAGTAAACAGTCAAAATAAAAAGGCATCCGACATTCAAGTCTTTATCAAGTAACAAACTAGTTGGGCCTGTTTGTTTATGAGGAACAACTGGTTTGCTGTTTTAAATATAACATTTTCAGGTATAAATCCTGGGAGACCTGCAAATGTTTATGCAGGCCTTGCAATTCTTTGTGAAGGCTCACCTGGAAGAAACATCAGATTACAAGGTCCGACCTTTTTCTATAAGTGCACAATGCTAACTCTAGCACAACTGGTTCAACCATTTGGATTGTAATAAACGAAAGCATCCTTGGTTTCTAGTTCATGTATGGATGTTTGTTTATTGTGACTGGAGGAGGCCATATACTGGGATCTGAACATGTAATGTACCCTCCAAACTCTAAATGTGTGAAGTTACTTCTAAAATGTGAACCTGTGAAGAGTCCTCCACATCATTAACCTAATTCGTGACCTACATACATATAATTGTGAAGTAACCTCCAAAGTCTAATCTACCCTGGGAAGTAACCTCCAAATTCTAATCTGCCCTGGGAAGTAACCTCCAAAGTCTAATCTGCCCTTGGAAGTAACCTCCAAAGTCTAAACTGCCCTGGGAAGTAACCTCCAAAGTCTAATCTGCCCTGGGAAGTAATCTCCAAAGTCTAATCTGCCCTGGGAAGTAACCTCCAAATTCTAATCTGCCCTGGAAAGTAATCTCCAAAGTCTAATCTGCCCTGGGAAGTAATCTCCAAATTCTAATCTGCCGTGGGAAGTAACCTCCAAAGTCTAATCCGCCGTGGGAAGTAACCTCCAAAGTCTAAACTGCCCTGGGAAGTAACCTCCAAAGTCTAAGCTGCCCTGGGAAGTAATCTCCAAAGTCTAATCTGCCCTGGGAAGGAATCTCCAAAGTCTAATCTGCCCTGGAAAGTAACCTCCAACGGCTAATCAGCCCTGGGAAGTAACCTCTAAAGTCTAATCTGCCCTGGAAAGTAACCTCCAACGGCTAATCAGCCCTGGGAAGTAACCTCCAAATTCTACTCTGCCCTGGAAAGTAACCTCCAAAGTCTAATCTGCCCTTGGAAGTAACCTCCAAAGTCTAATCTGTCCTGGGAAGTAACCTCCAAAGTCTAAACTGCCCTGGGAAGTAACCTCCAAAGTCTAATCTGCCCTGGAAAGTAACCTCCAAAGTCTTATCTGCCCTGGGAAGTAACCTCCAAAGTCTAATCTGCCGTGGAAAGTAACCTCCAAAGTCTAATCAGCCCTGGGAAGTAACCTCCAAAGTCTAATCTGCCCTGGAAAGTAACCTCCAAAGTCTAATCTGCCCTGGGAAGTAACCTCCAAAGTCTAATCTGCCGTGGAAAGTAACCTCCAAAGTCTAATCTGCCCTGGGAAGTAACCTCCAAAGTCTAAACTTGAGTTCAATCTACAAACTTGTTCCCACTCTAAACACTACCAAGTAAGCTACAATGTACCTGGTCACTGGTGAATGCCCTGTTACACATCCACTACATATACTGTTTACAGATTACTTGCATATGTCTTACAAAAATCAAGGACCTGGATAAACCATGGTGTATTCACAGTAATTTTATTTGTACTCAATTTTTTATCTTCGTTGCACATATCATCTCTCACAAACAATTCAATTTGTCTCATTCTTAATTTTTCTAAACGGTTAAAAATGTCATCCCTTTCATCTTACAATAATGAGGTTTTCTTAGCTAATAGCCTGTTTTTACTCAAATATCATCGATCAAATTTTCGTTTTCATCTGCCATGAACAATCTCAAACCCTCTAGAATTACTTCATCATTGAGGACCATGAAGTGTCATAATTAAAAACAGTTCAATCAATTTACTTTCATGATTTATTTCCACAGCATTTAATCATAATCAGTTATAAGCAGGCAAAATATTGCTCCACTTTGTATGGATCAGCATCGTAGGCAGACTTGTAGTTTGCAAATGTTTTAATCACAAATAAGTATCATTAATGGTAAATTATTTCAACAAATGATTACTTTATTGATAATAAATAAACCTGGTTATAGTTATAGTTTTGGTAGTAGGAGATAAGTTTTGGTAGTAGGAGATTAGTTTTGGTAGTAGGAGGTTAGTTTTGGTAATAGGGGATAAGTTTTGGTAGTAGGAAATAAGGTTTGGTAGTAGGAGATAAGGTTTGGTAGTAGGAGATTAGTTTTGGTAGTAGGAGGTAAGTTTTGGTAGTAGGAGATTAGTTTTGGTAGTAGGAGGTAAGGTTTGGTAGTAGGAGATAAGTTTTGGTAGTAAGAGGTTAGTTTTGGTAATAGGAGATAAGTTTTGGTAGTAGGAGGTTAGTTTTGGTAATAGGAGATAAGTTTTGGTAGTAGGAAATAAGGTTTGGTAGTAGGAGATAAGGTTTGGTAGTAGGAGAT